>NC_057738.1:11489235-11528087 GCF_004010195.1 Chiloscyllium plagiosum | reverse complement strand
ATAGGGGCGATGTCAGGGGTGGGTTCTTTACCCAGAGAGTGGTGGGGGCATGGAATGCGCTGCCCGTGGGAGTGTTAGAGTCGGAATCATTGGCGACCTTTAAGCGGCATTTGGATAGGTACATGGATGGGTACTTAATCTAGGTTAGAAGTTCGGCACAACATCGTGGGCCGAAGGGCCTGTTCTGTGCTGTATTGTTCTATGTTCTATGTTCTAAATATAGAAGAAATAAACAGTAAAAACAATAATTTCAGTATTTCATTTTATTTTTAACGTTAATCTCACAAACCAATAATGAAAAGTTGTTTCATTATTGTTCAGTGTTACAAACAACAAACAACTCTATACAAAATCTATAGGGCGGCATGGTGGCACAGTGGTTAGCACTGCTGCCTCACACCACTGGAGACCCAGGTTCAATTCCCGCCTCAGGCGACTGACTGTGTGGAGTTTGCACCTTCTCCCCGTGTCTGCGTGGATTTCCTCCAGGTGCTCTGGTTTCCTCCCAAAGTCCAAAGATGTGCAAGTCAGGTGAATTGGCCATGTAGTGTTAGGTAAGGGGTAAATGCAGGGGTATGGGTGGGTTGCGGGTCGGTGTGGACTTGTTGGGCTTGTTTTTTAGATTACTGTAATGTAATCTAAAAAAAAAGCAATAAGTGCTTTTGATGTTTTTCAGTTCATTTTACTTGTTGAGAAAAATCCAGTCTGTTTTGGGCTTGAACAAGTGTACTGAAATCTGGTTGAATGTCTGAGGTGGATATGCGAAGGACAGCTGAGAGGTGATAGAGCATCGGGATTTGGATTTGTTGAACTTCATCACTGAGAATGTATGTTCGCATATATAGGTAGATCCAAAGAGGACTAGAATCTTCAGATCATGCCCAGGTCTGGTTTAGAGGGATGGAGCCAAACGCTGGCAAATGGGATGAGTTCTGTTTCGGAAACCTGGTTGGCAGGGATGAGTTGGACCATGCTGACTATCCCTAATCAGTCCTTGCCTTTCCAAATGCATGTAAATCCTGTGTCTCAGAATCCCCTCCAGCAACTTACCCATGACTGACGTCAAGCTCACCTGTCTATAGTTCCTTGGCTTTTCCTTGGAGCCTTTCTTGAACAATGTCACAACATTAGCCACCCTCTAATCTTCCGGCACCTCAACTGTGGTAATGGGGCCAGTATCACTTGTGGTACTGGTGCCAGTATCCATGAAGTGAAAATCATGCTGTATGACTCTATGATTCTATGACTCTGCTGGAGTAAGAAGAGAAGCTGTTCTTGTAGGACAGACTTCACTTGAACCAGGTTTGGACCAGTGTTGTGGTGAATTAAATAATTTGGGCCATTGAGCAGGTTTTCTTGTCATTAGATGGGTGGAGGATGTGGGAGAGAGGAAATGTAGACTTACAAACCAAGAAGACATGGCAGCACTGCAGGACAGCTGATTGGATTATGTAACCAAGATTGAGATAGGAAGGGTCAGAGTGCAAACATGCAAAAACAGCAGCAAGTAAGGTAAAAGGGAACATTAATGGCTGTTTACTTGAATACATATAGTACTCAAAACAATATGAATAACCTAAGGGCACAAGTGGTGATCTTATAGTCATTCCAGAGACCATCTTATAAAAAGAACTTGAGAAAAGAGAAACTAAATACACAGAGGTATAAGACTTTTTGAAAGGAAAGGTAGGAAAGACAGGGTGGCAAAATAATGTTATCATTACATGATAAGTATATTAGCAAGAAATGATCTTGGATCTGAAGATGTAAAATTCATATGGGTGGAAGTAATGAAGGGTCGATCACATTAGTAGGAATAGTTGGTAGGCCTCCTAACATCAACTATGGAGAAAAGACAGAGATAGGACAGAAATTTAAGAAAAAGAGATAAGGATGGCACATAGAAAAGGAAATATATTAACAGTGGGTACCTTTAATCTTCAAGCAGATTGTGAAGTCAATTTGGCAGAAGCAGCCACAAGAAAAATTTATAGAATATATTTGGAACTGTTCATAGTTTAATGTATTATCGATCCAACCAGGGAGCAGATTATTTTGGATTTGGTGATGTGCAATGAGACAAGGATTAATAAATGATCTCGGAGTAAAAGATCCTCTCAAAATCAGTGACCTTAACGTGGTAGAATTAAGCACCCAAATTGAGTGTGGAAAAATTAGGTCAGAAACAATTGGGCTAAATTTAAGTAAGTGTAATTACAAAGAAATTTGGTTGGAGTGGACTGGAGAAGGAACTAGCAGCAAAGACGATTGAGGAACAAAAGCAGATGCTTACGAAAGTAGTTCATGATTTACAACAAGGACTTATCCCAGTGAGAGAGAAGGATTCTAGGAAGAGGATAAGCCAATCATGGTTAATGATGGAAGTTAAGGATTACATCAAGTTGAAAGAAAAAACATGTGACAAACATTATTGGTAAGACAGAGGTTTTGGAAAAGTTATATAAAAAGAAATAAAGAAGAAGAAAATAAACATTGATGGTAAATTTACAAGTAATACCCAGATGGACAGCAAGAATTTCTTTAAATTATTATAAATATGACAAGAAAGGCCAAAGAGAACTTCGAGAATGAGGCTGCGAAAATGATAATGGGGCCACAGGAAATGGTAGAATAGTTGACTAAATACTTTACATCATTCTTTACAGTAGAAGGCTCCAATAATATTTCAAAAATATTAAATTAGCAAGGGGCAAAGGTGAGGAAAGAAATACACACTGTCACTCTCACTGTAGAAAAGGTGCTTTGGAAACTAATGGGCCCAAAGTTTGATAGGCCTCTGGACCTCGTGGGATTCGGGCTAGAATTTTAAAAGAAATATCTACAGTTAGTGGATGCACTTGTAGTAATCTTCCAAGAATTCTGAGATTCTGGAGAAAGGTGCTGAAGAGCTGTCATTGGGAAAATGTTACAGCCTTTCATAAAGGAAGTAAAAACAGAACATTTTAAAATACATAATATAATCAAGCGCAATCAGCATGTTTTCATGAAGGGGATATTTTACCAGACTCAAACACCCCCAGGATTGCCCAACGAAGCCTCCAGAGCCAATGGGGTCCACTGTTGAGCAGCATCCCTACATCCATCCCTACAGGGCAGCCTGGTGTATCACTGTGAGAGGGACAGACGAAGAATTTCACAAGTGGGTGATTGCTGGAAACTTGTACATAGTTTGTTGATCATTGCATCAGGTGCTAATTGCTTGTTTAGCATATTCTTATGTCCACAGTTTACATAGAAAACACTTTCAGGTTTAAGTTCTGTTTCACAACCACTGATAGAAATGGTTATAGTATTTCATACACCCTAATGTCCCATGGCTCATGTGGTTGACCCTGTTTATATTTTACTGTCAACATTTTATAGGGCTTTATGGCATCACTCCTTGGCCATGAACAAGGTGCATTGGTTGGGAGTTTGAGATGATCATGTGGAAGTAGGGGTAGCAATACAGTATTGGCTCTCTCTGACATTTTAGCCGACTATCTCCCATCATTTCTCGGTGTTTGGCTGTAATTTAAGAGAGCATAATTCTGAATGAGTTCCCACTGATGGTGACATAGAGGTGCAACCAAAGTTGTCAATGCTGAAGGATACGCAAGGAGTACAGACCTGCATGCCAGGATAAGGCCAACATATCATTTGTTGGAAGACAATATTGTTCCCCTGTGAAGGCCCAGTGAATGGTTGGACATGCAGCCTCCTCCCTCACTTATCTCAATCATGAGATACTTGAAGAGAGTTGGAAGGATACCTGACTGATTATTAATGGGAAGACATCAATAAATCTTGCATCTTGGAGAATAGCCAAGGCACAGAGAAAAGTTAAAGTGAATTCCTGAGAGCTGTGGCTCACCTTGATTTTGACACTAGACCAGTGAAGAATCCTTCAAGATCCTGCAACATACATAGAACTGTAAGAGGTATTTTGTGATTTTGGCATTGAAAAGATAAGTGTTTATGAAATATGTTGCAGTCATGGTACCAGCTGGTTAACTCTTTGAAAGCTAAAGTTTGTTTAAAACATGAAAAACTATAGCATAACTAATTGAGGTACTAATAAGAATTATGACCGTTTTTTCAAAAAAACCTTTAATGGTCTTTCTCAAAATTAGAATAAGTCCAATAATTGCAGAAGTCTACAAACTTGTATCAGATATTTGTACCAAGTCCATTGTCAAAGATAAATAGAAAGATGTTTCTAATCAGATCGATTGATTTTCATGTTAGGCCTTCTTGGCTGATTAACTTTCCATTTTTCTTTTTGGTTAATTTTAGCCCATTTTTGTGGCTTTAAAGCATCACAATCTGTTCTGATGAAAGGCTGATCTGGATACACCGAACTAATTTACCCAAGTAAGATCATTGGATAATTCTGGATCATAATTGGCATTGAAGTGTAGGGAGCAGGACCAAAAAATGACACAATCTGTATCATCATCATTCGCTTCTCATTCCAAATTTACTTAAAATGGACAGGGCAAACTCATAGCTGGAAAAAAATTAAACTGAACTAATTGACTTTTGGTAGCAATTTAAGCTAACATGCTGAGTGGGAATTCCCTAGAAGTTGGCAAATGCTCCACCTTAAATTACTCCACATTAAATCAAATGGAAAATAACGCACGGTGGCACAGTGGTTAGCACTGCTGCCTCACAGCACCAGAGACCTGGGTTCGATTCCTGCCTCAGGGGACTGACTGTGTGGAGTTTGCACATTCTCCCCGTGTCTGCGTGGGTTTCGTCCGGGTGCTCCGGTTTCCTCCCACAGTCCAAAGATGTGCAGGTTAGGTGAATTGGTCATGCTAAATTGCCCGTAGTGTTAGGTGTAGGGGAATGGGTCTGGGTGGGTTGCGCTTCGGCGAAGGGCCGAAGGGCCTGTTTCCACACTGCAAGCAATCTAATCTAACTTGGGTAGGATGTGAAACCAGAGTTCCACCCAATCTCATTAACCTAGATTCTGGTCAGGAATGGAGCAGGAACACATGTCACACAGTTTAAAAGTAAATTTTCATTTATTTACAATGGAACTTGATTTCCCAATCCCATCTCAACTTTCAGTCTAGTGACAAGGACTCTCAGCAGGAATAGTGACAAAACACAATTACAGTGACGCCACATGACTGCTGACATGTACATTTTTTTTAAATGGCCCTGTAACGCCAGACTCCCACCACAGCTCATCCACCCCAACACGGTTCATTAACCATCATATGACTAGCATAGTTCAATCCTCCCATATCTTCCTGATGTACCTCATTCACCCCCATAACTGCCCCCCTACCATACCTCCCAGATACCTCACACACCTTCAATGTTCTGCCAGTTCCACCACCTACAATCAGATCCCACCACCATAAATATTTCCCTCCCCACCCCTATCAGCATTCCACAGAGACCACACCTCCCCACTCACCACCATCCAAGGCCCCAAAGGAGCCTTACACATTCGGCAAAGACTATCCTGCACGTCCACTCACCTCATCTGTGTCCGTTGCTCTCAATGTGGTCTCTTCTACCCACATGTGGGAGACATGATGCCAATTCATGGACTGTTTCAGGGAATGTCTGAGACACACGCGCCAAGCAACCCCACTGCCCTGTGGCCGACAACTTCAATTCCCCCTCCCAAAGACATGCAAGTCCTGGGCCTCCTCCACTGCCAAATCCAGGGCACCTGACGCCTGGAGGACGAAAGCCTCATTTTCTGCCTTGGGACCCTTCAACCACACGGTATCAATATTGACTTCACAACTCCCCCTCCCCCAACACCCCCCGACACATCTCCATAAGGTCATCCCTCAGCCTCTTATATGCAGCTTTGATTTTCTGTGGATCTCTGTTTTTTTCACCTTTTATGCAACAGAACATACCTCTGCATATTCCAAGCTTGCAAGTGCTTGTATAAATCCTGGGAGCAATAGTCATAGAGATCAACAGCACAACAGTGACACATTGGCCTATTGAGTCTGCACCGGTCAATCACCCTGGTGAAATGACAGCAGAGGGCATTGTGGGTGGCACGGTGGCACAGTGGTTAGCACTGCTGCCTCACAGCGCTAGAGACCCGGGTTCAATTCCCGCCTCAGGCAACATTCTGTGTGGAGTTTGCACATTCTCCCTGTGTTTGTGTGGGTTTCCTCTGGGTGCTCCGGTTTCCTCCCACAGTCCAAAAATGTGCAGGTTAGGTGAATTGGCCATGTTAAATTGCCCGTAATGTTAGGTGAAGGGGTAAATGTAATGGGTCTGGGTGGGTTGCTCTTCGGAGGATCGGTGTGGACTTGTTGGGCTGAAGAGCCTGTTTCCACACTGTAAGTAATCTAATCTACAAGGACTACTTGCTTGACAAACAGCAAAGTGCTATAGGACCACAATTCAGCCCAGCAAGTCTGCTTCGTCAATTGATCATGGCTCATATATTTCTCAACCCCATTGTACTGTCTCCTCCCATAATCTTTGTTCCTCTTACTGATCATGAACCTATCTACCTCTGTCTTAAAGACACTCAATGACTTGGGCTCCATTGTGGCAGTGAGTTCCACAGATTCCTTTTCATTTCTGTTCCAAAGTTTTGCCTTCACTCTGAGGCTGTGCCCTTGGGTCTTAGCCTCTCCTATTCATGGAACCATCTTCTCCACTTCCATTCTGTCCAGGCTTGTCCATATTCTGTAAGTTACAGTGAAATGCTTCCTCGTCCTTCTCAATTCCATCGAGTACAGACCTACAGTCCTCAACCAGTCTTCATATAACAAGCCCATATCTAATTCTTTCTTGAAATCGTACTGTGCTTTAGTTTTGACTGCTTTCTGTGGCAATAAATTCCACAGGCTCATTAGGTGAAGATATTTCTCCTCATCTTTGTCCTAAATAGTGCTCCATATCCTTAGCCAACCCTTAGTCCTGGTTCTGGACTCTCCTGCCATTGGGAAAATCCCAATGAATAAAACAGAAAAAGCGTCTTCTCTCCTCTCTGAAAATATTCACACTTTTCTTATCCTAACAATATTCACCCTCCTGACAATGGTCACCCTCCATCTGTCACCTCCCTTCCCTATTGTCATCCCTGACACAATTCTAAGTGACCGCCACCCTTCCCAGCTCACTGTCTCTCTCTCTCTCAGTTTCTGACAGCCCTCACCTACCTTCCATGCACACCAGCAATGCTCATCTCCCTTCAACCCTCACGATGCAAACAATGCCCATCCTATTCTGCACCACTCAGCACTGTCAAGGGGTGAGGGAGGGATGATACTGGGGGCGTGGGTGGAAGAGCATTGTCAGGAGGCAAAAGGAAGGGACAATTAATGTTGTGGAGGATGAAGATGATGAGCATTATTGAAGGGAGGGGAAGGAGAGAAAGTGTAGATTGGCAGGGAATGGAGTAGGGTGAGCATTGTCATAAGGCATGGGGATTGTTATTTAAGCTTTGCGTAACTTCTCCTGCTGTTAGTTGTTTCATATTTACTTGTGAGACATGGGCATCGATGGCTGGCCAGTGTTTATTGCCCATCCCTAGATGCCCTTGAGAAGATAATGGTGAGGACTGCTGCAATCCGCATGCTATAAGTTCATCCACAATGCACTTCGGGAGGGAATTCAAGGATTTTGATCCAGTGATAGCGAAGGAACAGTGATATATTTTTGACTCAGGATGGTGAATGTCTTGGAGGGAAACTTGCAGGTAGTGATGTTCCCAAGTATCTGCTGCCCTTATCCTTCTCGATGGAAATGATTGTGAGTTTGGAAAGTGCTGAGGATCTTTGGTGAACTTCTGCAGTGCAACTTATAGGTAGTACATACCGCTACCACTGAGCATTGGTGGTGATAGGGAGTGGATGCTTGAGGATATGTTACCAATCAAATGAATTGCTTTGCCCTGGATGGTGTAAAACTTCTTTAGAGTAGTTGGACTTGCACCCATCCAGGCAAGTGGGGGAGTATACCATCACCCTCCTGACTTGTGCTTTGTAGATGATGCACAGGCTTCAGGGAATCAGAACGTGAGCTACTCGCTGTAGTATTCCTAATCTCTGACCTGCTCTTGTAGCCACTGTGTTTATATGGTGAGTCCAGTTGAGTTTCTGATCAATGGTAACCCCAAGGATGTTGATAGTGGGGGATCCAGTGACTGTAACACCGTTGAATGTGAAGAGGTGGTGGTTAGATAGTGGAGATGGTCATTGCCTGGTATTTGTGTGGCACGAATGTTACTTACCACTTGTCATCCCAGCCTGGATATTGTCTCGACCTCACTGCATTTGAACATGGACTGCTTCAGTATCTGAGGAGTCAGGAATGATACTGAACATTGTGCAATGTTGATCAAACATGCCACTTCTGACCTCAAGATGAGAGATGTTCAGTGATGAAGCAGCTGAATGTGGTTGTGCCTAGGACATCCTGCAGAGGTGTCCTGGAACTGAGATGACTTACCTCCAACAACTACAGCCATACTTACAGCATCAGGTATGACTCCAACCAGCAAAGATACCTATTGATTCCACTTTTGCTGGGCTTCTTGATGCCATGCTCGGTAGAATGTAGCCTTGACAGCAAGGTTGAATGCTAACAATGGGAGAATTAGGCCAAAATCTCCGACATTAATTTAATGTCAGAGAGATATAAAAAAGACACCAAACAATGCAATTCTGTCCTTTGGAAGTATAAACTTCCCAGGTAAATACTGCACATATGCACTGGTTGAGACAGTCACAGGCTCCCAAATGCAATACTGACAAATGTTTCTAAATTGGCTTTTGTTGCTATTGGAAGGATCTGCCTATTATCCTTCTGACAAGGGGGTTAGGTTAAAATTGTCCTTCATGTAGGGGCGGTGCTAACTTTTCCTACCTTTCTCATTAGGAAACTGAACCGATGCACTGTCGAGGAGTTTTAAATATCCTTTTCTATTGCTTTATAGGACTACATTTGATGGTTATTTATGAGATTTCAACATGGGTGCTTTCAGTCCTGAGGAATTTTCCTGTTTTGCGACATCAGGATTCTGAATTTCTTAATCTACTAGAATGTTACTTGTGTTGACGTGGATACATTTTCCAATACTTTCTGGTATGGTTCCCTTTGGCTAACTGCCAATGACTTTTAGAACTTAAATTGGGGCTCCCAGGAGTATGTAGTCGGTATTCATGATGTCAGTGATTGTGCAAGTTCAGGATTTGTAATAGTTCATCTCATATCCCAAGACACAGGGAAGTTTTTATTAATAGTACCATGAACCTATGTCATAAATTTAACCTCTCCATCCTAAAACTGAAAGTTCTTACTCTGTTTCCACTGGCACAATCTCCTGGGGATTCCACTGTAGACAATGAACATGGATTTGAAACATGATATTGTATAAAGAGAAGTGTGGTCTTCCTGATATTTCATATTAACTGTAAACGTAAAACTTCAGTTAATATTGAAAAGCCATATATTAAAAAGGCCTCTAATTTATTGCAGAACTAGACCCTTAAATAGTCAAGCACTCAGTGCAAAGGATTACCTTGAGTTATGCAGTACAGAAACAAACCCTTTGGCGCATAATGGCTATGCTGACCAACAAGCACCATCTTATAGAGTTATAGTCATACAGCAGAGAAACATATTTCAAGCGTTTTCAGACAGCGCTGCAGTGCACATTGAGTAGTCTTCATACATCAATGGACAATAATATGGGTGCAGAGAGGAGGCAGTGGCTAATGTACAACAGCAAGAGACACAATCTGTTACAGTTTTACTCATAAGAATGTTTCTTCCAAGGTATTATTTTCTTTTGTGTCTGCTTAAATGTGTGGTTGTCTATTTTTGCAAATGCTAATAGAAAGTACAAGTAATTGGATTACTCCTTGCAGAAGGAAACATGACAGCTGTATCAAGAAAGACTGAACAGGCCTAATAAACCTCTTCAGGATTTCAGAAAGTTTGATTGAGTTGACATAGAGAAGATACTTGCAGGCAAGGCCAGAACTAAGGTTCATTAACATAAGAAGATTGTTTCTAAATCGCTAAGTCAGGAGATAGATCTTTCATCAGAAACTGGATGGAATGTGAAACTCTTGACCAAAAAGTAAAGTGAATATTAGAAATATATTTAAGGACAAATGAGAAAATCATATAAAAGTGAAAGGGACAGAAACAGAAACTGATTAGATTATATTAGAGATTCATATGGTAGTATAAACACTGGCATGGACCAATTGTCTTTTATTCATTCGTGGCTGGCTAAGCCAGCATTGACTGACCATCCCTAAGAGTCAGCCACATTTCTATGGGGCTGGTGTCACATGCAGGCCAGACCAGGTCAGGAAAGGACAGCAGATCTCCTTCCCTAAAAGACCTTCATGAACCAGATGGGTTTTTACAACAATCTAAACGAATTACATGGTCACTATTAAGGCAGCATTTTATGAATTCAAGTTTCTCCTATCGCCATGGTAGGACTGAAACACATCTCCCCAGAACATTTATTTGGATTCTGGATTACTAATCCACTGACATTACTAATATGCCACTGCTTTCCCTAGTTGAACCAAGCAGTCAGAATCAGTGCTTTCAGTACTGTACTTTGTGATAGCATGCTTTAGAAGGGAGGTGCTGTACAAACCTTCCACAACTTTTTTAGGAATTCAGTGTGTCATTGATCAGTGCATTCCTAGAATACTCCTATTTGAACTGTTGGCCGTTTTAAATACTGAGTAATACAGATAAATGTTATAATTAAGATTCAAAATATGCTTGTGTGTTTATTACTTTTTGAAATTCAATACTATGATGAAAATGGGACATGTTCCTGCTTTTGAGGAACAGATAGACTCATTTGGTAGCAGTTTTGCTGTTGTGTTACAAGGTTGCAGAATCAAGGACTTGAGCACATAATCTAGGCTTCATGTCTCACTGCAATAGTGAGAGAGTATTGCATTTTTAAAAATACTGTCTTTGAACTAAATATTAACCAGAAGCTCCACCTGCCTTTCCAGGAGTTCCTCTGGTGCTGCCGACAAGACTCCTTCTCAATCAACACCAAGGAGAAAAAAACTCACTGACCATTAAGCACCATCTTATAACATTTCTCTGTGCAGTTACCAGGGCTATATATCAAAAGGTAACCAATTGTATGTTTTGAGGATGTAATAAGGTATGATATAAAAGCAAGAACTTTCATTATTTATAAAATATATTAAGTATCTTATTAAATGCTGCCCCCTTACATAAAACTTCATTATATCAGGCCAAGGTATGTTTTCTATTGAAAAGGAACAGTGCTATTGCGTATTTTAACCTGAGTTTAATATTCAGATGTTAGTTTTTTTATAATCTCTTTAAGTCTGCCTCTTCTCCCATTTTAACAATCCATTAAGACAATATACAAGAAATCAGACAGGAGCATTCTTCAAATAAAATATGAAAAATAGCATGTTCCCATATTGGGCATTTCATGATCTCAAGTTGGGGCAAAGTGCTTCACAATGTGGTGTAGCCACCAGAGAATGCAGGAAACACAGCAGCCAATTTGCTCATAGCAAGATTCCACAAACAGCACATAATGTTTTGGATATGTTTATTAAATATTGGTAGGGTTGAATTTTTATATGTTATCTTTGAAATTGTATCATGGCTTCTTTAATGTTCACTCAAGAGGTCAGACAGGGCCAATGCTTAACAGTCCATTAGGTCACACATTCTACTTTTTGTTTTGAGAGTTCTGTCTTCATCAAAAAAAAACTCAACTTACCAAATAAGAACAGGAATTAATTCACATTAACACGGGGGACTGAAGGAAAAAAGCTGTTCTGAAACCGCAGAAACCCAACTTGCAGTTGAAAAAAAAGTTTTGGTTTCAGGCTATTTCTATATTATTTCCATATTTCTACTATTGTGTTTAGTATGTCATCATTCAAAATCATTTCTGTAATTTGAACGGTTTGGATAATTAATTTCATCTGCCTGTGCAACTCTTATTTGTATAATAACTACTTCTCATTGGTAATAGACTTAAAACCAAGATAACACAAGGTTAGTGCTGAATAAACCCTCAGGTAGCTCGTTAAAGAATAAATTAGTATTTCATAGATGTCTATTGATCTTAAAATTTGCAATATTTGATTGGGACTAACAAAACTGAGTTCTGAATTATGATTTCTTAATTATGGAATTTCGAGCATTATTAGGAATGAAACGGAGGCAGTGATGTGGTATTGCTCTGGAGAGTGATCGTTGACCATTTATTTTGATTCATGGAGATTATTATGCATTTGTAATCCTCATACAGATGGCCAGGTGAGAGGTATAGCTCTAGCAGGAAAGACAAATCTTGCACCGATGATTGCCTATTTTCCCTTGACATCACTCGTCTGTAGGGGGCGAAATTGAACGTAAAATAGTCCCCAGCTCAGTTTCACTCCTGGTTATTCTGGCGGACCTTCCAGTCGAGTCTTTTCGTGGTGTTTGGGTTGGGGTGATACCCGTTATTGGAGGCCCCAGTGGTGCATTTAATATTCATAAATTACCAGCCTATCTTTAATTGTTTCTCTGTGGGTATCTGAAAACATATAATGCCGAATAGATCCAGATGTCTGTGAAAGAAAACAAAGCTGACTGTGGTACATTACTCAAACTGCCACCCTTTACAAGGAAGGGGGAAATTCTCTGCAAGGCGACTTAAAAATACAGAATTTAAAATTGTTTTAAATGCCATTACCTTCCGTCCGTCTTCCTAATTTGAAAGGCTTTTTTGTTGCGTAATTTTATTGCTCTCTAGATTTATCTTACTTCATAGTGTAAGTTACACAACTCTATAATTCTGAAATCATGAGTTATGGATCAGTACATGCAAACACTTGGCAGAGATGGTACTATGCTGGTATTTGCAACTGCACCCAAATCTGTCAGCTATTTTACAAAAACAAAAATCACTCAATATCATTAACTCACACAACTATCTTGTTACCTCCCCTCTGAACCGATTGTGAAAATATATTCAGATGTATAACCTAAGAACTCACAGTTGAATCCAAATTTAATTCAGATCTAACCAAATCTTTGAGAGATAAATCAAGTATGAGTCCAAATGTTATTGCTATAAATGGCCTGTAAATGTTTCAACCGTGCAAACCCAATTTTAAAAACCTAATCAAATGGCTGTTTCTAATTCATTTTTCCCTTTTAACCTATTATTAGATTAAATCTAAATGGTCTCTGTGCCCATCTCTGTGCCAGATCTATCCGAATTCGTCCAGAAGACCGGGTCAGGCTGCAAAACAGATCTGACTGTTCGAAATTACTTAACTGTAATTCCCAGCCACAAAATAAAGTGACGTCCCGTCACAAATAGTTGCTATTTCCCCCATTCCCCAAATCCGTTAGTCAACGGAGCAAAATGCACAACCCAAAACTGTGTCAATTAATCATAATCCAAAATACAACGATCTAGGCTCCTGAAGAGCCGCTTTAAAATGTGTAGAAATTTCACCCCTCCTCCCCCTTCCCCTAACCCCAACTCAAACGCAGCCCAATCTCACAACACAACTCCTGTCTCCAGTCTGAGACTGATGTTCCGAATGGCCAGCCAGGATCGACACGCACCTTCTGTGATGTGTTTTATGGTTTCATTATTCTTGTCATCACAACTAACTTATCCACCACCGAAACCAATCATTATCAGTTTCTGACAGGCCCAATCAATCAAGTGTACGATTCTTCAGACCAATAAAAATACTCTACGAAATTGTATTTATTCAAAAACTGCCCACCTCGAAATCCAATCAATCCCACCAATCCCACGGTGAAACTAGAGGAAAATCCAGTCAAAACATGTTTTCACTCCCTCATGACAACAGAGTTACCACTGATTCGAAACCACAGACCTCAAACCAGGAAAAAGATTCCCGGTGTCCTAGTGTTTTCACTAAGTTTCCTCTAGTTATGTCGCACAAAAGCAGACACTTAAAAAAAACTCTTCTCACCACTCTCCGCGCGTCAGAATTGAGTAAACATCAGAAAAAAACTCTTCAAAAGCTCAACTTTTTTGCGGTTTATTTCCACGACCTGACAGGTAATCACTTCCATTTCAGGTCTGTCTTTCGAATCTTCCACATTCGGTATTTCCCAAATATCTGAATGTAGGTGCAAAATGGTGAGTGTAAAAGGTCTTTTAAGAACCGGAGAATTAAGATGACCAATTGGAAATCAGATTAAGCAGCACTTGTGCATTATAACTTTGCCTAATCAAACATTCCCAAACCATATCTCGAGCAGGGCCACCCATCTCAAACGATTGCCATCAATTCGACTGTTATGACGGCTCGATCAATTCTAGAACTAAGTCAGGCGTTATTCTTGGAAACATTTTAGTCCACCATAAATTAACACGGCGTGGCTAACTCTAAGGGGGAAATGTCTGTAATTTATCATACCGGACTGGATCTTGAATAGTCTGGAACTACATCTTGTGTGCAAAACACCAACATTTGTTACTGAATTATCTTAAAGCCCATTTACTACAAAATGGATAAAAAGGTTCTAGTGTAGCTGACAAATGTTTCCAAACAGTTTACTTTTAAGTTACGATCTGGCTCAAAATAAACTTTATCCAATCAGCCAACGGGGGAACTGGAAATTATGATTACTTTCCCTGGTTTCGGCGCGAAACCCACGGACATCTGTGGGTTTAGCTACAATACGGAGTTGAACTAAATGAAATTGCGTAAACAACAAGTTATAATGTTACTTACATCTTTATAAAATGGACAAATTGAATATGAAATTATTTCCCAATTCATTTTGGATATACTTTCTTACGGCCTTGTCAAACATCTTCGATCTACAAACTGCTGGTCCAAATAAGTACATAACCGGCAACATTTTAGTCAGGAAATTGATTCACCATGCGCACGTCACTTTCAGTGTCAATGAAGGCCGTGAGGAACAAAAGAACCCTTGTAAAACTGTACAAAAAAATCTTTTTTTTAATAAAAAATATCTTATAATTACAATGATCTATTAAAGCATATACATTTCCACGTACACTCATAAAGAACATCTTGAATATGTACAGCAGGTTTAAGATTCGCCGCCCACCCCTCCTCCTTTCTATACATTGACAATTTTTTTTAAAAAAAAGCATACCGACACTCCCCTGGTCCAAGCCAGTTGTCTATGTAAAACATGACATAACATCTGGAAGATACTGCTGGATTAGTAAAAAGCGTCAGCAATCAGTTGTTTTTAGTCGATGAAACTTTCTACTTTTTTCCTTAGATGGGTTTCACTGGTTTCTTCCGCCTTCCGATGAGTTGTCGATCAGCCTGGTGAAGTCCCTCAATTTATCACCCCCCACCCCTCCCCAAGTGTCCCAAGATCAGAACTCTGCTTTTTTTTCCCCCCCAAGTCTGTGCCGTTAACGCTGAGTAGCAGAGAGATAAGACGTGATTTGGCAGAAACCCTTCCAAGGACAGAGTCTGTTGGACAGGTTTTTGGCGTTGATCGCTAGGATTTGATTTTTTGTTTTCCTTTTTTTTTCCTCCCCCCTTCTCTGGTCTGTTATGTGTGCGCGCGCGCGCGTTTCTCGGGCACACCTGTATAAGAAAAATGAACAGAGGGGGTGTGTGAAACACTCAGCTCCAGACTGACTGGCGCCACCAACACAACACAAGGCATGCTTGATCAGCAACCCAAAACAAATCAGGGTCAAACAGCAGCTCCAAACCCACCACTACAAACTTCAAACAGGGACAGCTGCATGCCACTTAAAAAAAAACTTGCGAAGTTTACTTACAACGTTAGACATTCGCTGTTATTTTAAATGAAAGTAAATATTAAACAATGCACTGTTTATTGCCCACCTCACACAGCATCACATCAGCGGCACAGAATGCTGTCCTCTGGTCTTCTGACTTTAGACCCAGCCTGTAACACAAAGAAAACACTCCTGAGCATTTCTGACGGTGCACACATATCCCTTGCAGAAACTCTGAATTTGAGCAACTCATTTGTGTTTACTGTAAATGTATCACTGAGAACTACACGTCGTCTTATCCGAATTATATTAAAATGTACATATTAAAATTTACATTGTCCCTTCCCCGATCAGAGTCCTAGGATTTTACAAAACGGCACGGACTAACAAAGCAAGAGTTCTAGATGGATTTTGAAATAAATCTGTCCCCCAAAAAGGCCTAAATGAACGAGATTGCTTTCACTGTTACACTCCTAATTCTCCAACCTGTGTAGTTTCGACATGAATTAAACGGGATCTGGTTCTTTCTATAGTTTCCATCGAAATTGTACCTAGTACGTTGAAAGAGGTGTTAGAAAAATGATCCCTGTTGTAAAGCGAAACGTGTTCCAAGGTACAATTAATCCACACTTCTACGTATTTTTTAAAAATTAAACTGCATCACTTGAATATGGAATTTGAATTCCAACTGAGTCACAGCATCAAACGGGGCGATGCTGATGTATGTTTTTAATGTATAGGTATCGATTCCGCAGTCTTAGCAGTTGTTATCGTTAACGTTTCACTAGAAACATGCCATCAACATATACACACTGTCACATGCCTGTAATTCTGCAGGAGTTCCCACTGGTAGTGTAGAGAACAGACAATGGGATACGATAAGCGTAAATTCCCCATCTCCCGGGCTGTAAGGATGAAAAACACGGGGGAATACGGCTTGCTTTGATACTTGACATTTAAAAAATGGTTTGCTCTTAGCACATTCTAAATGACTAAAGTTTTGAAATTTTTAAAAATAAAAAATCGATTGTTTGCAATCTAGCTAAGGCTCTCTTTCGCATGCTGCTGTAAGGCGACCGAGACAGGAATTTCTTTTAGAGATGTGCAGTTTTGGAGTGAAGTTTAGTGACGGTTCTCCCCTTTTACCTGCTCGGTGTTGAGAGCTGTCAGAGGATTCCGGGGTGCCGAAGAGCAGATCGCCGGCTGCGGTCTCACCAGAGCCGGGTGCGTCTCCAGAGCCAGCTGCAGATCGAGAATGTAGTCGATCACATGCTGCAGGATCTCCACTTTGCTGACCTTCTTGTTCTGGGGGATGGTGGGGACGAGCTGCTTAAGCTTGGAGTAGCAATCCTTCATGTCGTACTGCAGATCCAGGGACTCCTCTTCCATCTTGCAGCGGGCGATGCTCAGGCTGTGCTCCGACAGGCAATGCAATGTCATCTCACCGCAGCCTGCCTTTTTCAGAGAAGAAACATCACTCACTGCTTTCATTGCGCCGCTGAATAACACTTCCTATTTACTGTCAACAATAGTGCAGAGAACTCTGCGAGAATTATTGCCTTATAAATGCAAACCGAGTAGACCTCAAAAAACAAGAAATAAAACCCTCGCTGCTTTGTTTTGGTTTAATTAAATTGATGTGTTTTCTTCGCTTTAAAATTCCACCACTAGCCTCCAGAGGTGCAAAATTCACACTGAAGTCAGTGAGGAGAGCGTTGCGCTTTATAACAGTAAGGGAGATGATTGAAAGCCGTTTTAGCAAATCACAGATCGCCCACTGCAGATATCCCAGCTCATTCAACGAATGGCAAGGCGCGGTTCATGGGGCAGCTCCCAATGCCCGGGGGTTGATTCCGCTGGGAGGAGCTGGGGCGGGTAAGGGAAGTGTCAGCGAGGATCGAGGAGTTGCAGAGGTGGAGGGCTGCGCGGGGGGGGGGGGGGAGTCAGCGAACGCGGGGAAATTATTTACAAATCCACTAATTAATCCCACCGTAGTTCAAGGAGACAGTAAACTCGGGCGTCTTATTGTTCTCTATGTGTTGTTACAAGGAGTCGATGCCCTGAACCAGAACCGACTGCACTTTCGGCACCTGAAGAGCCTCTTCCACTCGAGCGAAATACCGCTCTGTATCGGTCAATCAGTGAAAAATACGACTGGTATACTTCTGCCGTACATTTTGTTTGTGTGTTTAAATGAACTAGAATTGTGAGATTCTGCAGTTTGAAATATTTCTGAAAATATTTGTAAATGTGAATATTGCACGGTATTTATAAATCGTTTTTTTTGGTCTTTCAGTGATTAACTTTTTGCACCTAATACAGATTTTTAAATGAAATTCATTGTGCGCGACTTTAATTCGTACTTATGTCCCACTAAGACACAGCACATCTATTTATACGTGGTGCAAAACAACAGGAGCAGGTATTATTTCACCACGTACTGGAGTTGCAAATTAACGGTGTCATTCCATCAGTACTGCAGGCGCGTCGCCCGTATTATATAAAAGGTGGGGTTAATTTCAGGAAACAATTGTTTCACATTTTCTACGACATTGTGCGTGCAAATTTATTTGCCTCTTTTTTCATCCTTCATAATATTGTGCTTAAATTGCA
The DNA here is from genome assembly GCF_004010195.1 of Chiloscyllium plagiosum. NCBI lineage: Eukaryota > Metazoa > Chordata > Chondrichthyes > Orectolobiformes > Hemiscylliidae > Chiloscyllium > Chiloscyllium plagiosum. The sequence continues at coordinate 11,509,720 of NC_057738.1, read as the reverse complement.
CAAGGAAATTGGAAATATTGGCGGCGAACTTATAATTGAGCTAATGGTGTGTAACCTGGACCCATGATAAAGACCTCACAAATCTGTCCAAAGAAATCTTAATCTTGTATTGAGGATGATTGTCCCGTTACAATATTGAAAATAACATTATGGAAACGACCACTTTTAGTCAAATTTATGGATTATTTATTATAATGATTACGGTGCGGATCATCCACTTGAAGATACTTATTCTACCGCACTATATTATTATTCGAATAAAAATCACTGGGCCGTAACAGTAGGTCATTTCAGTGTGTGTGGAGATTAGTTTTCCAGCTCAGATGTGTTCTGGCTCAATGATGTGTCTACTTGTGCGAATGTCTGTGCACCTACTTGTTTTTATGTGCTTGTGGGCATTGCTGTATGTGCAATGATGTATTTGTCTCTGATATGTTTCTGTAGCTTTCCATGAGTTAGGAGTATAAACAGACGATAGCCATAACCAACACCGGGACAAAACATTGTCATAATATAGATGATAATGGAGGCCTGGGGTTTGGACCAGGTTACAATAGAAATTTTGGTTATAGTGTATAGGAAGTCACAGAGGCAAAGCCAGAGCCAGACTAAATCTGATGGGAGGGTTAGGTGAATGCCTTGAAACCACTCAAGTGTATCAGTCGTTAAAATTTGTAGAAATGTAGATAAAAGCGAAGAAGGCAGATAAAGAGATTTAAATACAGATAGATGGTTAAATGAAACAAAATATCTTCCAGTTCTGATGACAGGTCATTGGCCTGAAGCATTAGCAGTGTTTCTTCTGCTGTAGATAATTTAATTTCTATTTACTAGCATTTTCTATTTCTATTTTAGATAGATTGTAATAGTGTGAACCATATGCATGTTATGACCTTTGATGCATTGAAGCTAAAAATGTTTGAGATATTGTCCACAGTTCTTAAGGTGGGTGAGGGTGGTGGGTATTGTGATGGTTCTCATGTCTGCTAATCCTTCTACCTCTCAAGACTTGTCTATTACTATGGATCAACAGAAATAGAGAGGTGGAATTAAAGATATGTTGACTGAATGTGAACTTAATAAACTAATGCTTTTCTCCATTTGGTTTTTTCCTGTTCCAACAACAATTCTCAGTATAGATGCTGAACACTTTTGTGCACCATCTGACTGATAAATCATGTTGCCAAAGTGAAAATATTAATAATTGTGACTTTTTTTATAAGTTCTATTAAAAATAACTTGCAGCTAATTACCAGCAAATTCCATAACCAATGCATTCAATGATATTACATGGAATTATTTTAATGTTGCAATAAAGAAAATCAACACCTCTTGTCAATTTTGATTTAAAATAAAGCAGTTGGTGGTTTTATTACAAAGGTTCTTCAGAATCACTCCTAGCACCCACTACAACTGATTTGTTGGGTTAGATTCGCATTACGATATCTACACTTCAAAGGACAGTTCATGCTTTATTGATATCATTGATGTGGAATTGCAAGAATATTTAGTATTCTAAGGTGGATCCTCCTTCCAACATTTTCTCTTACGGCAAAAGATGGCTTCAAAATGCAGTCCTGTACCACCTCTTAACAGAAGCATGTGTGTATTGAATGAGATGTAGCATGTGTCACAGCGACTGCCAACACTTATACTGTTGAACCACGGTACAGATTTCTCACTATACATTCCCCATCTTCTTCAAAGGTGTAAACACATCAAATTCAGGCTAAAACGATTAACCTGTGTGTTTGTAAGATGAAAATTTACATGGAAAATTATTAACAATTAAAATAATTATTCAGAAGAAAAACTTACCAAATTATATCAAAATTCTGATAAAGTTCTTTTTATGGATCTTAGATAACTTAGATATCTGCAACACGATTTATGCTCAGAAAAACTGATGATCTTGTTTTTAAACCATGAGTTCTTTCCTATTGGGATATTCTCCAATGGACCAACTGTTAAAGGTAATATTTTTGTCACTTTTTGGAATGGACGCCGACATACATTATTTCTGAAATTGAATTATTTGTATCTCTTTTTAAAAGTATGTGTATATGTAATTAATTTAAAAAGGGTTGGGCATCATTTTAAAATAGACCCAATGATCCAAAGGATCTGTTCAGGTACTTTACACTCTGCATTACCCAATGCTAAACCTGTTCACCTTAAACACAAAGTCAATAACATTACAACTACAAAGATGTCAACACAAAGCAGTTTAAAGTTAAAAGATGGTTGGACTATCTGAAATGAAAGTAAATGAATGTACCATACATACATATGCAATTTGGAAGAAGATGGATCATATATATTACAAGGACTGCTAGTAAACTAAGAATTCCACAGTGGCTTCACTTTGTTACATAATTCTCCCTATTCATTGCCATTTTGAATTTGACTATATTTCTGCAAGAATTGTGCATGAACATTTGTACTTCAATCACAGATATAGCTTTCAGACGTTTTATTTGTGATGTTTAAGTTTCTTCTAACACTGCTAGTTTGGCTTAGCACACAATATGTGTTCTATAATCCTGCAAATGGTTATCACTCTGCCGTTGAGAGTCAGAGCTGACACAAACAAATTCTCTGGGATCTTTATGAAGGTCTTGGCACCACATAAATCACTGGGTGAAGGCATAGAAAGTTGCATATTTGAATTTTGAGATGACAGTATATTAGGAGGCATTGTATGAGCTTAGAACATTAAGTTACAAAAGGACATAAATAGACTAAGTCAATGTGGAAAAGAAACTACAGAAGATAGATTTTGAAATGAGGAAGTATGCAGTCAATGGATTTGAAAAGACAAATCAGAATATTTAATGATAGGAAACAAAGCCGGGAACTTAGGAGTGGTAATAGGACTTGGATGCCTGCAAATGCCAAGTTAGTCCACAGGTACAAGAAGTAATACAGCTAAAAGAATGTCTACCCCTCTCAAAGTGTTGGAACTCAAATGTGAGGAAGTGATGTTTTTTTCTATAAGACTTTGGTAAGATACCATTTGCATCCACTAACTGTACGGAAATATATGTTGATTTTGGAAGGTGCGCAGAGGTAAGAATATGACGGGTACAGAGAAATGACAAACAAGTAGAGGAGAGGGATAGATGAGGCAGGATAAACAAAGTAGCAGAAAAGATGCGAAGGCCTAAATGGGTTATTTTCAATCTATAAAATAAAAGATTCCTGCTTATAAAAGAACAGTTTTTCTTCGGTGCAAAATTGGGAAATTCCAATAATTTGTTCCATAAAATCCTGGATAGACAAGGCATTAGTAAATTAAGAAAGGCATGATTAGCCAGAGTTTGGAAGAGTCCCTTGTTCTAAGGATCAGCATCAGCAATACAATAAAATTAATCTAGCCCATTTTGTCAAGTTAAGAAGCTGCCAGCATAAACATTGGCAGAACTCTTGATATATGTTAGAATGAAGCAGCAACTAAATTAGCTCTCCCTTGAAGGAAAATGAGCACTTGATCCTTGAATGTAAACTTCTGATCTTCAGGTGCTATGAAGGCAATTACCTGAGTCCCAAGATGTTGCTCAGGGCAGTACCCAGCACCAAAAAATCTTCAGGCATTTCACCAATGACTTTGGGCCAGAGTTTTGTCTCTCAGTGGAGATGTGAATCAGATTGTGAAATGCTGAACTTAATTTTGCTGGAAAAACAATTTTCCTGGTTTCTTGCTTATGTCACACTGTTCCTGTGTGTCCTTTTTGTGAGTTAGGAAAGCCTGGGATGTGAAACCATGCAAATATCTCAGTTTGACAATATTTTGGTGCAGGTTCTAATTCTATTGCCCGTTTGAATTTCTTCTCTTTGGAGTTCATGTGCAAGTATATTGTTTCATTCATATATAAACACTTGATGGAATATTGTATAAAAGATTGTTTCCTCCAAAATTCTTGCAGTCTCTTGAACTGTGTAATGTATTGTGAAGAAAATATTTAGTGCTCTTGGGATTCAGTCAATCTTTATTGATTTTGAGTATCTTCCTGTCTATCTGCTTCTGCACAATTTGCCATGTGTAAATATAGCTGATTCTTAGTTTTAGCCTGAGCATAATTCGATGTGTCAATTCTTGGGAGTTAAAAGTGATGGAGATTGGAATTCTATGTAGACTTCAACATATAGTAGATTAAGGGCAATTGTTATTATACCATTCATGAGACTACTGACAGTACAAATTATGTTATGATCTGACTTTCTAGTGTGAATATGCATTAGAAATATTGAGTGAGTGTAACACCTCTAATACCTTCCTTTGTAAAAAGTCACAGTTTTAAGACCTCTCACTTATATTTAATTCATTGTTAAATAACATTGCCTTTTAGCATTTTTTGATCTATATTCATATACATTTTAGAATTTGTTATCCCAATCTTCATTTTGTTCCTAAATTTGTATAGGCCTCTGCTGCCATCTTATCTTGTAATAGCAAAGCATTGTTGTGTAGTTTTGGCATGGTCTTGCGTGATCCTGTATTGTGCTCAGTGCAGTTTAAATATGAACTACCATCTCAATACCAATTTTAACAGCATGTTGAATGTACAGTCTTATGCATCAATTACGTCATGCAATTGGATAGGTTATCTGTTTGTAAGACACATTAAATGATTTTGTTAAAAGAATTGGAACATTATTTCGAACATTAATTAATTAATGGTGTTGCAAATTTAATTGTGTTCTATTAAAACATAAGAAAATGTATTTTTTCTAAAAGATGCTTACTCATGTTGAGGTATAATTTCACAGGTATCATGTCCCTAAATTGCCATATGATTAATTAGCCGAGATACTGAGTGCTAAAAGCAGCAATTTGCATACAACACCTCTCACATAGTAAATAAGTCAAGGTGTTTCACAGGAAACAGAAATTGGCACAGTGCCACATAATAAGCTTCTGGGATAAATGACCAAAAGTTTGATTAAAGATACAGGTTTTAAAAAGCAGCTTAAAGGAGAAGTGGAAGGCAAGCTATTTAACGAGGAAGATATCAGAGCTCACCTTATTGCTATTGTTATAAGATAGCTGTACAACTGCAACTTCCAGTAGGGGTCTCTGCAGAGCCAGGAGCTTCATGTGATTTTTCACTCCCTCCCCAGTCAGGGTGCTGAGGCCAAGTAAGTTACGCAATTATTTTCTGGCTGATACCAGCTAATTCACCACAAGCCAAGCCAAGTACTGTAACTAGGATCTGCCTGATAAGACTATGAAACAGTAATGCACCTTGCAGCGCAATTACTCACATAAGGCTCAAAGAAAACTTGTTTTTAAATAAAATCAAAATCTGCCGCTTGCTAAATTTATTTAAACATAATTTAGTACAGAAAACAAAAATTCAAAGCTTTCTTTAGGAATTGTGGAAGGATTTGTTTGTCCAAATACACAGTGAACTGCGCACAGTGAGCAATTAACAAAGTTTAATTTACATATGTACATGCATGATTAAGTACTACACATGGATGGTACAGTTTAACAATTGCACAATTGGCACTGTGTGCATCCAAGATAATTGGTGCCACCTTGCGAGGCCTGCTTAGAAACATAGAAACATGAACCAGTAAAATGCTATCACCGTAAAGAACAGAAATACGAATGATACTCTTCTTTCTCGTCAAATGTACTTTGTTACCTTGTCAAAACTTTTTTTTCAATTAGCATTCTTGACTGTCAGCCATTAAGAATTAAGCAAAATCATGGCCTACAATGAGCAGTGTAAGATTTCATGAAAGTTTTAGAGGCTCTTTATCCCACACCATTACTTCACTGCCTCTCCTATATGCACAGCTAATCCATTTTTCTGCATATCCAATTATCATTCTATGCCTATGTTCCAGAACTATTAGTGCTCCTATCATCATAGTTTGCTTTATCCCATTAATCTGCCTTTCTACGATACAACAGTGAATGTATTTCAGAAGTGTGTAATCGGCAATAAAGTTCTTTAAGCGTTCTTCGTTGTGAAATGTACAATGTGAATTTTCAAGTAAATTTAAAGAAGGACTTTCTTAAAGACTTAAATGCAAGTCTTTCTTTGAATGTACTTGAAAAACTGGCCTAAAGTCTGACAGATTTGTACATAAATTCCAACCACGACTCCTAAGCTTGCTGAACAATTAATTACCCTGAGAAATTGGCTAAGAACACCATCAATGTTTGGCATGAATTATAATTGTGCCCAATGCCAATCAATATTACATTTTCAATAATCTACCACTTCCTGTCATGTAGGCTTCACACAGCTGCATACATCGAAGCAGCCATATTAAACGTCTTAAAGGATATAATTACTATGTGACATAAATACCTAGTTGGTTCCCTGAACATGGAAATTTACAATGCAACAATATACAAAATGAGAAGATGCATGAATTTTAAGATTTGAACTGAATCGTCCATCAATTACAATACAAAATCAAATATAAAACTAACAGTACTAACATGTTATCCATACTAAATTATACCTGTTCAACATAGTGAAAATTTACCTCATCCTCTAATCTCACTTCACTGAAAATGTAGCTAGGTTTGAGTGACCAGCAACAACACTGTTGGAGATCAACCTGCACTGCCTTGATAATATTGGCATCACATACTTTCAGTTAGGCCACTGTTGGAATATTGTGTGCAGTTCTGGTCTCCTTCCTATCAGAAAGATGTTGTGAAATCTGAAAGGGTTCAGAAAAGATTTACAAGGATGTTGCCAGGGTTGGAGGATTTGAGCTAAAGGGAGACATTGAATAGGCTAGGGCTGTTTTCCCTGGAACGTCTCTGAGAGGTGACCTCACAGAGGTTTATAAAATCATGAGGGGCATGGAGCATAAATAGACAAAGTCTTTTCCCTGGGGTGGGGTAGTCCAGAACTGGAGGGCATTGGTTTAGGGTGAGAGGGGAAAGATATAAAAGAGACCTAAGGGGCAACTTTTTCACGCAGAGGGTGGTACGTGTATGGAATGATCTGCCAGAGGAAGTGGTGGAGGCTGGTACAATTGCAACATTTAAAAGGTATTTGGATGGGTATATGAATAGGAAGGGTTTGGAGGGATATGGGCTGGATGCTGGCAAGTGGGACAAGACAAGATTGGGTTGGGATATCTGATCGGCATGGACGGGTTGGACCGAAGGGTCTGTTTCCGTGCTGTACATCTCTATAACTCAATGATTCTATGTCTAAAGTTATATGAGAATCTGCCCTTGTAAACTTTTCATGCTGTCACAAACTCAGTGGTACTGCTGCAGTGCCACCACTGATCGGAGAGTATAATTACAGTGTGACAAGTTTGCACATTGTAAACGTGGACACAGAAATGTGTATATAAAATGAGAAAACTGTTATTTCTAATGTAGGTCCAGATCCTATCCTTCACTAAGACAATAATTGTCCAAATATATTTATAGAATTCTTCTGTGCTTTTGTTCATGATAACCCAGAGGGTAAGCTATTTGATCAGATCAGGAGAATTACACCAAATGTACTATTCTGCTCAAACATTTGTTCCTTAAAAGTGTAATTACTGTTAAATAAAAGTTCATATTGCGTTGTAGTAAGAGAAAATTCACATTCCTAATCTGTTCATTTGTACCCTTAACAATTTATTTGGATGGAATCTTGTAGGGCCCTGAATGACATGAGATCTGGCAAGAAAGTTGGGATAAATTGAGAAGATGAGCAATGCATGTACAGTCACAGAGAAGTACAGCACGGAAACAGACCCTTCGGTCCAACCTGTCAATGCTGACCAGATATCCTAAATTAATCTACTCCCATTTATAAACACCTGGCCCATTTCCCTCTAAATCCTTCCTATTCATATACTCATCTAGGTGCTTTTTAAATGTTGTATTTCTACCAGCCTCCACCAGTTCCTCTGGTAGCTCATTCCCATATACACACCACTCTTTGCATGAAAAGGTGCCCTTTGGGTCCCTTCTAAATCTTTCCTCTCTCATCCTAATCCTATGCCCTCTAGTTGAGATCTGTCTCTTGGATTAAATTTTAAAAATATAAACCATAAGTAGTAAGTTAGCCTGGAGCACTGTTTATTAGAGCAAAAAGACAATGCCATTTTCTGGATCTGTAGATTGTGAAGGAGCAAAGATGGCTTTTAGTTCAGTGATATGCACTTCCTGATAGATGTGGCAGCTTAGGGAGAGTTTCCATGTTACTAATGATTATGTCTGCAGGAAATGTCTTTGGTTGTGAATCCTATCAGATCACATGGATCAGCTGGAGCAGCAGTTAGAGGCAATGAGGAATTTACGCCCTTTGGGTCCCTTCTAAATCTTTCCTCTCTCATCCTAATCCTATGCCCTCTAGTTGAGATCTGTCTCTTGGATTAAATTTTAAAAATATAAACCATAAGTAGTAAGTTAGCCTGGAGCACTGTTTATTAGAGCAAAAAGACAATGCCATTTTCTGGATCTGTAGATTGTGAAGGAGCAAAGATGGCTTTTAGTTCAGTGATATGCACTTCCTGATAGATGTGGCAGCTTAGGGAGAGTTTCCATGTTACTAATGATTATGTCTGCAGGAAATGTCTTTGGTTGCGAATCCTATCAGATCACATGGGTCAGCTGGAGCAGCAGTTAGAGGCAATGAAGAATTTACAGGAGCTAGGGGGTGTGATGGATGGCAATTATAGGAAAGGAGAAAAGCCGAAAAAACTGTCAGGTAGATGGGTTAACTCCAGGAAAGGAGGAGTGGGAGGCAGGTAGTGCAGGAGTCTTCTGTGGCTATCCCTATTTTAAACAGGTATACTACTTTGGAAAATGTAGGAGGTGATTGAGTCTCAGGGAATGCAGCATGAACAGCCAAGTTTCTGGTGTCGAGACTGGCTCTAATGTAATGAGGGGTACATCAGGTTCTAAGCGATCGATTGTGATGGGGACTCTCTAGTCAGAGGCACAGAAGATGTTTCTGTGGCCAGCAGCGAAAAATCAGAATGGTGTGTTGCCTCCCTGGTGCCAGGATCAAGGATGTCTCAGAGAGGGTGCAGAATATTCTCAAAGGGGAGAGGGACCAGCAAGAGGTCATTGTATACATTATAACTAATGGCATAGGAAGGGAAAAAGTCAAGATTCTGAAGAGAGAATATAGAAAGTTAGGCAGGAATTTGAAAACGAGGTCCTCAAGGATAGTAATATCTGGATTACACCCGGTGCTATGAGCTCATGGGGGGTGGGAATGGGAGGATAGAGCAGATGAATGCCTGGCAAAGGAGCTGGTGTATGGCAGAAAGGTTCACATTTTTGGATCATTGGAATCTCTTCTGGAATAGAAGTGACCTGTACAAGAAGGGTGGATTGCATGTGAATTGGAAGGGGACTGACAGGAAGATTTGCTAAAGCTGATCAGGATGATTTAAACTAGTAAGGTAGGGGCATGGATATCAGGGAAATAGTGAGGAAAGAGATCAATCTGAGATTGGTACATTCGGTAAAAGGAGCGAGTCAAACTGTCAGGGCAGGCAGGGACAAGGTAGGACAAATAAGTTGAACTGCATTTATTTCAATCCAAGAGGCCTAACAGGGAAGGCAGATGAACTCAGGGCATGGGTAGGATCTTGGGACTGGGATATCATAGCGATTATAGAAATGTGGCTCAGGAATGGACAGGACTGTCAGCTTAATGTTCCAGTATACAAATGCTACAGGAAGGATAGAAAGTGGGTGGGAGGCAAGAAAGGAGGGGGGAGTGGTATTTTTGATAAGGGATATCATTACAACTGTACTTAGGGAGGATACTCCTGGGTATACATCCAGGGAAGTTATTTGGGGGGAAATGAGAAATAAGAAAGAAATGATAACTTCATTGGGATTGTATTATAGATTCTCTAATAGTCAGCAGGAAATTGAGAAAGAAATTTGTAAGGAGATTTCAGTTATCTGTAAGAATAATAGGGTGGTTATGGTAGGGGATTTTAACTTTCCAAACATAGACTGGGACTGCCATTGTGTTAAGGGTTTAGATGGAGAGGAATTTGTTAAGAGTGTACAAGAAAATTTTCTGATTCAATATGTGGATGTACCTACTAGAGAAGGTGCAAAATTTGATCTACTCTTGGGAAATAAGGCAGGGCAGGTGACTGAGGTGTCATAGAATATAGGACATTAGAGTTCATTACAGGCCCTTCGGCCATCGATGTTGCGCCGACCTGTGGAACGAATCTGAAGCTTATCTAACCTACACTATTCCATTCTCGTCCATATGCCTACAACATCATTTAAATGTCCTTAAAGTTGGTAAGTCTACTACTGTTGCAGGCAGTGTGTTCCATGCACCTACGACTCTCTGAGTAAAGAAACTACCTCTGACATCTGTCATATATCTATCACCCCTCAATTTAAAGCTCTGTCCCTTTGTGTTAGTCATCACCATCCAAGGAAAAAGGCTCTCACTGTGTACCCTGTCTAACCCTCTGATTACCTTACATGTCTCAATTAAGTCACCTCTCAACCTTCTTCTCTCTAACAAAAACAGCCTCAAGTCCCTCAGCCATTCCTCATAAGACTTCATAGAACATAGAGCATAGAACGTTACAGCACAGTACAGGCCCTTCAACCCTCGATGTTGCATCGACTTGTGAAATTTATCTGATGCTCATCTAAACTACACCATTCCATTATTATCCATATGTATGTCCAGTGCCCATTTAAATGCCCTTAACGTCGGCGAGTCTACTACTGTTGCAGGCAGGTCGTTTCACGCCCCTACTATTCTCTGAGTAAAGAAACTACCCTGATATCTGTCCTAAATCTTCCACCCCTCAATTTAAAACTATGTCCCCTCGTGTTAGCCTTCACCATCCAAGGAAAAAAGGCTCTCACTGTCCACCCAATCTAGCCCTCTGATTATCTTATACGTCTCGATTCAGACACCTCTCAACCTTCTCTCCAACAAAAACAGCCTCAGTTCCCTCAGCCTTTCCTCGTATGACCTTCCTTCCATACCAGGCAACATCCGAGTAAATCTGCTCTGAACCCTTTCCAAAGCTTCCACATCCTTCCTATAATGAGGTGACCAGAACTATATGCAATTCTCGAGGTGCGGCCTTACCAGTGTCTTGTACAGCTGAAGCATAACCTCATGCCTCCGAAACTCAATCCCCCTACCAATAAATGCTAACACATCATATGCCTTCTTAACAACCTTATCACACTGGATGGCAATTTCCAGGGATTTATGCACCTGGACACAGAGATCTCTCTGTTCATCTCCACTGCCAAGAATTTTACCATTAGCCCAGTACTCTGCATTCCTGTTACTTCTTCTAAAGTGAGTTACCCCACACTTTTCCGTATTAAACTCCATTTACCACTTCTCAGTCCAGATCTGCAGCTTATCTATGTCCCTCTGTAACACACAACATCCTTCGGCACTGTCCACAACTCTGCCTACCTTAGTGTCATCTGCAAATTTACTTATCCATCCTTCTATGCCCACATCCAGATCCTTGCAGCATGCCACTGGTAACTGAGCTCGAGATGAAAATTTCCCATCAACGACCACCCTCTATCTTCTTTCAACTACCCAATTTCTGATCCAAGCCGCTAAATCATCTTCAATTCCAAAACTCCGCGCAATAGCCTACCGTGTGGAATCTTATCAAACGCCTTACTGAAGTCCATATACACCACATCAACTGCTTTACTTTCATCCATCTGTTTTATCACCTTCTCAAATAACTCGATAAAGTTCATTAGGTACGACCTACCCTTCACAAAACTGTATTCACTATCCCTAATCAAATTATTCCTTTCCAGATGATTATAAATCCTATCTCTTATAACCTTTTCCAACACATTCTCACAACCGAAGTCAGGCTCACTGGCCTATAATTACAAGGGCTGTCTCTACTCCCCTTCTTAAACGAGGGAACAACATTTGTTATCCTCCAGTCTTCTGGCACTACTCCTGTTGACAATGATGATATAAAGATCAAAGCCAAATGTCCTGCAATCTCCTCCCTAGTTTCACAGAGAATCTGAGGATAAATTCCATCCGGTCCTGGGGTCTTATCTATTTTCAGATCTTCCAAAATTGCTAAAACCTCCTGTCAATCACAATCCTATCTAATCTTGTAGCTTGTACCTCCATATTCTCACTAACAGTGCCCTTGTCCAATGTGAATACTGATGAAAAGTACTCATTAAGTGCTTTCCCTATGTCCTCAGATTCCACATACAACTTTCCACTACTGTCTTTGATTGGCCCTAATCTTACTTTAGTCATTCTTTTATTCCTGATATACCTATAGAAAGCCTTAGGGCTTCCCTTGATCCTATCCGCCAACAATTTCTCGTGTCCCCTCCTGGCTCTTCTTAGCCCTCTCGTTAGATCTTTTCTGGCTAACTTGTAATTCTCAAGCCCCCTAACTGAGCCTTCACGCCTCATCCTTATATAGGCCTTCTTCTTTCTCTTGACAAGAGCTTCAACTTCTTTAATAACTGTGGCTCCCTCTCATGACAACTACCTCCCTGCCTGATAGGTGTATATACTTATCAAAGACCCACAGTAGCTTTTCCTTGAATAAGCCCCATATTTCAAGTATGTACATCCCCTACAGTTTCCTTCCCCATCGAATGCATCCTAAATCTTGCCTAATTGCATCATAATTGCCTTTCCCCAGTTATACCTCATTCCCTGCGGTATATACCTATCCTTGCCCATTGCTATTGTAAACATAACTGGATTGTGGTCACTATTACCAAAGTACTCACCTACCTCCAAATCTAACACCTGACCAGGTTCATTCCCCAGTACCAATTCCAATATGGCATCAGCCCTTGTTGGCCTGTCTACATACTGTCAGAAAACCCTCCTGCACACATTGAACAAAACTGACCCAACTAAACTACTTGAACTATATTGGGGAAGTTAAAGTTCCCTATAACAACTACCCTATTACTCTTGCTCCTTTCGAGAATCATCTTTGCTATCCTTTCCCCTACATCCCTGGAATAATTCGGAGGACTATAGAAAACTTCCAACAGGGTGACCTCTCCTTTCCTGTTTCTAACCTCAGCCCAAACTACCTCAGTGGATGAGTCCTCAAACATTATCTCAGCTGCTGTAATATTAACCTTGATTAACAATGTCACACCTTCCCCTCTTTTACCATCTTCTCTGTTCTTACTGAAACAGCTCAATCCTGGCATCTGCAACAACCATTCCTGTCCCTCCTCTAGCCATATCTCTGAAATGGCCACAACATTGAAATCCCAGGTAACAACTCATGCTGCAGGTTCACCCACCTTATTCCAGATGCTCCTGGCATTGAAGTACACACATTTCAAACCAACACCCTGATTGCCAGTGCCCTCTCGAAACCTTGTAAACCTATCCCTGACCTCACTACCCTCAAACCCCTATAGCCTGAAACTACAATTCAGGTTCCCATCCCCCTGCTGCATTAGTTACACCCCCAAAGAGCATTAGCAAATCTCCCCGCCAGGATATTGGTACCTCTCTGGTTGAGGTGAAGTCCATCCTGTTTGTAGAGGTCCCACCTTCCCCAGAAAGAGCTCCAATCATCTGAGAATCCAAAACCCTCCCTCCTGCACCATCCCTGCAGCCACGTGTTCATCTCCGCTCTCTTCCTGTTCCTCGCTTCACTAGCACATGGCATGGGCAACACACCAGAGATAACAACTCTGTTTGTTCTAGCTCTAAGCTTCCATTCTGGCTCCCTGAATTTCTGCCTTAAATCCTCACCTTTCTTCCTACGTATGTCAATCGCGCCTGTGTGGGGCTGCTCTCCCTCCCCCTCAAGGATTCCAAAAACACAATCAGAGACATCATGAACTCTGACACCTGGGAGGTAACACACCAATCGTAAGTCTCTCTCGTTCCCATAAAACCTCCTATCTGTCTGCCTAACTATGGAATCCCCAATGACTAAAGCTCTGCTCCTCTTCCCCCTTCCCCTCTGAGCAACAGGGACAGGGTTGGTGCCAGAGACCTGTGGCCCATTGTTTACCCCTAGTAAGTCCCCCCCACTTAACAGTATCCAAAATGATATACTTGTTGAGGGGAATAGCCACAGGAGATCTCTGCACTACCTGCCGGTTCCCTTACTTACCCCTGATGGTAACCCACCTAGCTTCTTCACATGGAGTAACTACCTCCCTGTAACGCTTCCTGAATGATCCGAAGTTCATCCAGTTCCAGTTCTAGTTCCCTAACGCAGTTCTCAGGGAGCTGGAGTTGGGTGCACTTCCCACAAATTAAGTCAGCAGGGACGCTAGAGGTGACCCTTGCCTCCCACCTACAGCAGGAGGAATATTCAACAGCCCTAACCTCCATTCCCACTATTCTAAATTCCTAAAAAGACAGCTGACAAAATGAAATACGAAAGAAAACACTTGGCACCTTACCAACCAATGCACAGAACCTTTTTTTGGTTAGAGGAGGAGGGATGGGTGAAAGACACAACCCAAGTCGTGTTTCGAGTAAAGCAACCGCCCAAATAAGTAACCTCGTGATCTCTCCGACTGCCTCCAGGAACTGAGTCTGAGCTAAAAGTAAGTAATTTATACCACATACTCACATATCCCCTCAGGCTCTGCTGCTCCCTCGTGACCTTGTGACCTCTCTGACTGCCGCCAAGAACTGAACAACACCCGAGCTAAAAGTAATAATTTGTACTGTATAATCACGTATCCCGACAGGCTCCGCTGCTCCCTGGTGATCTCATGACCTCTCCGACTTCCACCAGGAACTGAACCACGCCCCTCCATACCAGGCAACATCCTAGTAAATCTCTTCGGCACCCTTTCCAAAGCTTCCACATCCTTCCTATAATGTGTTGACCAGAACTGCACGCAATACTCCAAATGTGGCCGCACCAAAGTTTTGTACAGCTGCAGCATGATCTCATGGTTCCGAAACTCAATCCCCCTACCAATAAAAGTTAACACACCGTCAGTAATAGAGCATTATGGGAAAGTGACCAGAATTCAATTTTTTTAGCCAGTTTAGGAGTCTGGTTCTCCCAAAAAAAAACAGCAACCAACAGCGGCAGCAACACACTGACTGTGGCCCAGCCAGCACACAGTCAGTCCCCTAAACTGAGGAGATTCTAAATCTCCTGTTTTTTTTCTTTTTTAATTCTCAAAATCTCCTGGTTATATATTTTTTTCATGATCTCCACACTACCACCTAACCATAATTCTATTAGTTTTAAAATAGTGATGGAAAAGGATAGACTGGATCTAAAAGTTGAAGTTCTAACTTGAAGAAAGGCCAGTATTGACGGTATTAGGCAAGAGCTTTCAAAAGCTGATTCGGGACAGATGTTCACAGGTAAAGGGATGGCTGGAAAATGGGAAGCCTTCAAAAATGAGATGAGAGTCCAGAGACAGTACATTCCTGTTAGGGTGAAAGGAAAGACTGGTAGGTGTAGGGAATGTTGGATGACAAGAGAAATTGAGGTTTTGGTTAAAAAAAGGAAGGAAGCATATGTCAGCTATAGACAGGAGAGATCAAATGAATGCTTAGAAAAGTATAAAGGCAGTAGGGAAAAAAGGGGATATGAGATTGCTTTGCCAAATAGGGATAAGGAGAATCCAAAGGGATTTTATAAATACATTAAGGACAAAAGGGTAACTAGAGAGAGATCAGCAAGGCAGCCTATGTGTGGAGCCGCAGGAGATGGGGCATATACTAAACAAGTATTTTGCATCAGTGTTTACTGTGGAGAAGGACATAGAATATATATAATGTGGGGAAATAGATGGTGACATCATGAAAATTGTCCATATTACAGAGGAGGAAGTGCTGGATGTCTTGAGATGCATAAAAGTGGATAAATCCCCAGGACCTCAATAGGTGTCCCCTTGAACTCCATGGGAAGGTAGGGAAGTGATTGTTGGGCCTCTTGCTGAGATATTTGTATCATCGACAGTCACAGCTAAGGTGACAGAAGACTGGAGGTTGGCTAACGTGGTGCCAGTGTTTACGAAGGGTGGTAAGGAATAGCCAGTGAACTGTAGGCCGGTGAACCTGATATTGGTGGTGGGCAAGTTGTTGGAGGGAATTCAGAGGGACAGGATTTACAGGTATTTGGAAAGGCAAGGACTGATTAGGGATAGTCAACATGGCTTTTTGCATGGGAAGTCATGTCTCACAAACTTGATTGAGATTTTTGAAGAAGTAACAAAGAGGATTGATGAGGGCAGAGTGGTAGATGTGATCTATATGGACTTTAGTAAGGCGTTTGACAAGGTTCTTCATGGGAGACTGGTTAGCAAGGTCAGATCTCATGGAATACAGAGAGAACTAGCCATTTGGATACAGAACTGGGTCAACGTGAGAAGACAGGTGGTGTGAAGGGTTGTTTTTCAGACTTGAGGCCTGTGACCAGTGGAGTGCCACAAGGATCGGTGCTGGGTCCTCTACTTTTCATCATTTATATAAATGATTTGGATGTGAACATAGGAAGTATAGTTAGTAAGTTTGCAGATGACACCAAAATTGGTGGTGTAGTGGACAGTGAAGAAGATTCCTCAGAGTACAATGGGATCTTGATCAGATCAGCCAATGGGCTGAGGAGTGGCAGATGGAATTTAATTTAGATAAATGCTGCATTTTGGGAAAAATCTTAGCAGGACTTATACACTTAATGGTAAGGTCCTGGGAACTGTTGCTGTTCAAAGAGACCTTGGAGTACAGATTCATAGTTCCTTGATAGTGGAATCGCAGGTAGATAGGATAGTGAAGAAGGCATTTGGTATTCTTTCCTTTATTGGTCAGAACATTGAGTATAGGAGTTGGGAGGTCATGTTTCAACTGTACAGAACATTGGTTTGGCCACTTTTGGACTATTGCATGCAATTCTGGTTTCCTTCCTCTTGGGAGGATGTTGTGAAACTTGAAAGGGTTCGGAAAAGATTTACAAGGATGTTGCCAAGACTGGAGGATTTGAGCTATAGGGCGACGCTGAACAGGCTAGGGCTGTTTTCCCTGGAGCGTCAGAGGCTGAGGGGTGACCTTATAGAGGTTCATAAAATCATGAGGGGCATGGATAGGATAAATAGACAAGGTCTTTTCCCTGGGATAGGGGAGTTTAGAACTAAAGGGCATAGGTTTAGGCTGAGGGGGTAAGATATAAAAGGGATCTAAGGGGCAACGTTTTCACACAGAGGGTGCTGCATGTATGGAATGAGCTGCCAGAGGAAGTGGTGGAGGCTGGTACAATTACAATATTTAAAAGGCATCTGGATGGGTATATGAATGGGAAGGGTTTAGAGGGATATGGGCCACGTGCTGGCAAATGGGATTAGATTAGGTTTGGAGATCTGGTCGGCATGGATGGGTTGGACCAAAGGGTTTGTTTCTGTGCTGTACATCTCTATAACTCTAGTTCTGGACTACCCCAATCCAGGTGAAAGACCTTGTCTATTTACCCTATCCATGCCCCTCATAACTTTATAAATCTCTATAAGGTTACCCCTCAGCCTCCGATGCACCACGGAAAACAGCCTAAGCCTATTCAGACTCTCCCTATACCTCAAACATTTCTCGACATCAGGACAACTCGTTGCATTCCGAAAGTTGAGATAAGATTCTTGTTAGGCAACACAGATGCCCAATAAGGGTGATTTTTGCTCATTAAGTCTCATTAATATGCATTTTCCTATCCTACTCAATTTTTTTTTAGATTCCCTACAGTGTGGAAACAGGCCCTTTGGCCCAACAAGTCTACACCGACCCTCCGAAGAGCAACCATCCCAGAACAATTCCCCTACATTTACCCCTTCACCTAACACTACGGGCAATTTAGCATGGCCAATTCACCTAACCTGCACATCTTTGGACTGTGGGAGGAAACCGGAGCACCCGGAGGAAACCCACGCAGACACGGGGAGAATGTACAAACTCCACGCAGACAGTGACCTGAGGCAGGAATTGAACCCGGGTCTCTGGCGCTGTGAGGCAGCCGTGCTAACCACCGTGCCGCCTGTGTTGATAATCCTCGACATGAAAGTCTGAGAAGGCACCTGGCAACCCCAATTTGCGACTTGCACCTTCAAGCTTCCATCTTGGACATCAGCAACAATGTCGCATGGCATCAGCTGCACACACCTCTTAACCATAGATAGAGTCAGTGTCATACAGCATTGAAGCAGATCCTTTAGTCCAAATTGTCCATGCTGACCAGGCTTCCCAAATTAAGTTAGTCCCATTTGTCGGTGCCTGGCCCATATCCTTCTAAATCTTTCCTAGTCACGTACCTGTCCAAATGTCTTTTAAATATTGTAATTGTACCTGCATCTACCGCTTCCTGTGGCAGTTCATTCCACATACGAACCACCCTCTGGGTGAAAACATTGTCCTCAGGACCCTTTTAAATCTTTCTCTTCTCAGCTTAAAATTATGCCCTCTCGTTCTGAACTTCCCTACCCCAGGGAAAAGACTTTTGCTGTTTACCTTATCTATGCCCCTTTTGATTTTATAAACCTCTGTATGGTCACCTCTCAACCTCCTACGCTCCAGTGAAAAAACTCACAGCCTATCTAGCCTCTCCATATTACTCAAACCCTTCCTGTAAACTCCTGGTAAACCTTTTCTGTAACCTCTCCAATTTAATAATATCCTTCCTAAAGCAGGGTGACTGGAACTGCACACAGTACTCCAAAAGTGGATGAACAATGTTCTGTACAACCACAACATGAAATCCCAACCCCTATACTCAATGGCCTATGCAACGAAGGTAAGCATGCTAAACATTTTCTTAATGTTCAGCCGTCTAGCTGTGAGGCAGCTTTCAAGGAACTATGCACCTGAACCTCTGGTCTATCTGTTCCACAACACTTGTTAAGGACATAGAACATAGAACATAGAACAATACTACAGCACAGAACAGGCCCTTCGGCCCACGATGTTGTGCCGAACATTTGTCCTAGCTTAAGCACCCATCCATGTACCTATCCAATTGCCGCTTAAAGGTCACCAAAGATTCTGACTCTACCACTCCCACAGGTAGCGCATTCCATGCCCCCACCACTCTCTGGTTAAAGAACCTACCCCTGACATCTCCCCTATATCTTCCACCCTTCACCTTTTTTTTTTAGATTAGATTACTTACAGTGTGAAAACAGGCAACTTTCAAAGATCTATGAACATAGACCCCAAGATCCCTCTGTTCCTCCACCTCACTAAGAACCCTACCATTAACCCTGTATGCCGCATTCTTATTTGTCTTTCCAAAATGGACAACCTCACACTTGGCAGGGTTGAACTCCATCTGCCACTCCGCCCAGCTCTTCTGCATCATATCTAAGTCCCTTTGCAGCCGATCACTGTCCACAACTCCACCTATCTTCGTATCATCTGCAAATTTACTGACCCATCCTTCGACTCCCTCATCTAAGTCATTAATAAAAATTACAAACAGCAGAGGACCCAGAACTGATCCCTGCGGAACTCCACTTGTAACTGGGCTCCAGGCTGAATATTTACCATCTACCACCACTCTCTGACTTCGACCGGTTAGCCAGTTTTCTATCCAATTGGCCAAATTTCCCTCTATCCATGCCTCCTAACGTGTAACTCCGGGAACCACATTCCAGGAAGGATGTAATTGTTCTGGATAGAGTACAGAGGTGATTCACCAGGATGCTCCCTGGGATGGAGCATATCAGCTATGGAGAGAGGCTGGATAAGCTCGGGTTGTTTAGTTTGGAGCAGAGAAAGCTGAGGGGTCAGTGATTCAGAAGGATAAGATTATAAGCGATATGGACAGGGTGGATAGACAGCAGCTGTTCCTTTTAGTGAGAGGGTCAAGAACAAAGGAGAACACTTTTAAAGTGAAGGGTTTGAGGTTCAGAGATGATTTAACATTTTTTCACCTCGAGGTGTGGGGTTCTGGGATTACTTCCTGAGAGGGGAATGTCACCTCACAATCGTTAAAAAGTACTTGGATGAGCAATTGCAAGTGAGAACATTCCAGGCTAGAGGCCTGCTGTAGGAAAGTGGGACTATTATAGATCGTGCTGTATTTCTGTTGGCACAGAGTCTATGCTCCTGTGAGTGTATGGTGTGGAAGGTCAATTATTGAGCAGTTTAAGACAGGAATTGATGGATTTCTGAAGAGTTATATTCATAAGGGTTATAAGAGTGAACTGTATTAGCTTGTTAAATTATGTCAATGTAAGAACTATGAGAAAACAAGTGCAGTTTCCTTACAGTTTGAAACCAGAGAATGGAAAATGGGGAACAGGGAAATGGCAGAACTATGAAGCCACTACTTCAGTTCTGTCTTCATAAAACTTTCTAACAATACAAGGAAAACCCAGTCTGGTGTGGGAAAATGGTAGAGTACATGGAACAATAAACATAGTAAGTGAATGGTTTAGCAGAAATTATTGTGGCTGAAAGTAATGGTCATAGACAACACTAACATAGATTTATGAAATGGGAATTATGTTTGAGAAACAAACTGGGAGACAAATGAAAGAGAAGCA
>NC_057738.1:11447274-11487318 GCF_004010195.1 Chiloscyllium plagiosum | reverse complement strand
ACGACCACAGGGGATCCCTGCATTGCCTGCTTCCTCCCCTTCCCACCTCTAACTGTTTCCCAGCTACCTCTGTTCTCTGGCGTAATCATGTCCCTGTCGCTTCTATCTATCACCCTCTCAGCGTCTCGAATAATCCTCAGTTCATCGAACTCCAGTTACAGTTCCTTAACTCGTTCTGTGAGGAGCAGGATCTGACTGCATTTCCTGCAGATGAAGTCGGCAGGAGTATCGGTGGTCACCCCTACCTCGAACATCCTGCAGGAGGAACATTCCACTGCCTGCGCTGCCATTACTCTACACCTCGTCTCCAAAACAAGAACACTGAGTAGCTTACCTGTGGACTTTAAAATTAGGTTAGAGGAGGAGGATGGGAGGGAGGCCTTACTTTGTAGGGCCTGGGATCTAGAACACACCCACTCAAATATCAATCACTTACCTCCCCGACCAGCTCTGCGCTCCAACCTCACTTCCGCCCAGCTCGCGCCGCTCTCTGTCATTAACTATGTAAGCCCTGCTCTTGTTAGTCTTACCAAGCTACAACACCTCACATTTATCCAAATTGAGCTCCATCTGCCAAACCTCAGCCCATTGACCCAATTTATCAAGATTCCTTTCAACTCTTCGATAACCTTTTTGACTGTCCACTTTACCACCAATGTTGATGTCACCTGCAAACTTACTAACCTTGCTTCTTACATTATCATCCAAGTTGGTTATATAAAATGACAAACAACGGTGGACCCAGCACCGATCCATGTAGAACACCGCTGGTCATAGGCCTTCACTCTGAAAAACAACCCTCCACCACACACCTCTGCCTTCTACCGTCAAGACAATTTTGTATCCAATTGGTAAGCTCTCCCTGAATCCCATGTGATCTAACTTTATTAAGCTGTCATGCAGAACCTTGTCAAAGGCCTTGCTAAACTCCATATAGACAAAGCCTACCACACTGCCCTCATCTATCCTCTTGGTCATATCTTCAAAAAAGCTCAATCACCTGCCAGCCTTCATGGCCCCTCTCTAATCCAGGACTGAGATGCTTCTGCACTTCAATATTGCACCTCAGGGTGCACTGACAACTAGCAATGCAAAGTTGCTGCATGAATACTTTGGAATGCAATGCTTAGAAAGGCACCCAGTTTTGAGATTGGACCAGGCTGCATCTCAACACTGATCACTCTCTTAATGCGCACTCACTTTGAGCTTGTTTAGGTGCTCACAGCATCCAAACCTTTTGCATATAGACTGTATTTTTACATTCGTGACTTTGTTTATGCTTCTATTCATTAACATTTTAAGAGATTCTGGACTGTCCAAGAGCCATAAGTTGAAACCAAAAGTAAAAACATAGCTCCTGTCCAGACGGGAATAACAAATCCATAACATTTAAAAGAAAGGAACCTAGCACTCTAAGTAATATTATTTTCTACATCTTTTTCTTTTTTCAATTATTACTTAATATTTCAGCTCTGGCAGTGCCTCCTGCTTGTGAAAGTTGTGAAGTGAACTGTTGCGACACTGGGTGCTTTTTTTCCAGGTCCATCAGAGGACAGAGAATGCCACAGAATAGAGGCACGTAGCCAGACTGATCATCCTATGCACCCTGTAAAGCCAGATCCTGTGTGTGCAACTTGCCTCATGGTGAGTTCAATCTGAAAATTTCAACTGGCATAATTTTTCCATGAGATGATATGTTATGCTTAAAAGCAAAGAAGTATTCACAAGCATAAATTTTTTTCATACTTTTAGACTTTGATATTATGTGATTAAGATCCATAGTAAATAATAAAAGACTTGATAGTAGATAGGAGATGGTTTGTATTGAACAATTAACACATTATTTAAGAAAGAAAATGCAATCCTATCAGGCAAAGATATCCAACAGGAAATGCAAAAGAGCAATGGGTAATAAGACAAGTTAAAGATGTGCTAGATTAAAGGTGCAGGTTCACATAATTGCCAAAGAGATTTGTAAGCTTGACAATTGAGAGAATTTTAGAATTCAGCAAATGGAAGACCTAGAAGTTGATAAAACAAGACAGAATAGAACATGAAGATAAATCAAAATAAAAATATGAAGATAAGGAGGAAACATAAAATGGATTGTAAAAGCTTTTGTGTACGTTTGTAAAAAGGAAAAAAAAAGTAAAGACAGAACTGGATCCATTACAGGCATAGGCAAAAAAGTTTACTTGAGGTAATGGAAGAATGGCAGAGAAAATAAATATGTCTTTTGTGCCTCATTTCACAGAGGAGGACACAAATCTGCTTGAAATAATGAAGATCTCAGAGTTTGTATGTGCATGTGGAACTGAAAGAAATTAGTGTCAGTAAAAACATAGTATTAGAGAAGTTAATGAGACTGAAAATTGTCAAATCCCCAGAACCTGATGACCTTTTCCACAGTGTCGAAAGAGATGGCTATGAGACCATGGATGCATTTCAAGATCCAACTCTGCAATGTTGCTGTCAGACTGGAAGTTTGCAAATATAAGTCCACTGTTTAAAAAAGGGAGGGAGAAAATTAGGAACTTCACATATGATGAGGTAAAAACAATGACTGCAGATGCTGGAAACCAGATTCTGGATTAGTGGTGCCTACCTCGAACATCCTGCAGGAGGAACATTCCACTGCCTGCGCTGCCATTACTCTACACCTCGTCTCCAAAACAAGAACACTGAGTAGCTTACCTGTGGACTTTAAAATTAGGTTAGAGGAGGAGGATGGGAGGGAGGCCTTACTTTGTAGGGCCTGGGATCTAGAACACACCCACTCAAATATCAATCACTTACCTCCCCGACCAGCTCTGCGCTCCAACCTCACTTCCGCCCAGCTCGCGCCGCTCTCTGTCATTAACTATGTAAGCCCTGCTCTTGTTAGTCTTACCAAGCTACAACACCTCACATTTATCCAAATTGAGCTCCATCTGCCAAACCTCAGCCCATTGACCCAATTTATCAAGATTCCTTTCAACTCTTCGATAACCTTTTTGACTGTCCACTTTACCACCAATGTTGATGTCACCTGCAAACTTACTAACCTTGCTTCTTACATTATCATCCAAGTTGGTTATATAAAATGACAAACAACGGTGGACCCAGCACCGATCCATGTAGAACACCGCTGGTCATAGGCCTTCACTCTGAAAAACAACTCTCCACCACACACCTCTGCCTTCTACCGTCAAGACAATTTTGTATCCAATTGGTAAGCTCTCCCTGAATCCCATGTGATCTAACTTTATTAAGCTGTCATGCAGAACCTTGTCAAAGGCCTTGCTAAACTCCATATAGACAAAGCCTACCACACTGCCCTCATCTATCCTCTTGGTCACATCTTCAAAAAAGCTCAATCACCTGCCAGCCTTCATGGCCCCTCTCTAATCCAGGACTGAGATGCTTCTGCACTTCAATATTGCACCTCAGGGTGCACTGACAACTAGCAATGCAAAGTTGCTGCATGAACACTTTGGAATGCAATGCTTAGAAAGGCACCCAGTTTTGAGATTGGACCAGGCTGCATCTCAACACTGATCACTCTCTTAATGCGCACTCACTTTGAGCTTGTTTAGGTGCTCACAGCATCCAAACCTTTTGCATATAGACTGTATTTTTACATTCGTGACTTTGTTTATGCTTCTATTCATTAACATTTTAAGAGATTCTGGACTGTCCAAGAGCCATAAGTTGAAACCAAAAGTAAAAACATAGCTCCTGTCCAGACGGGAATAACAAATCCATAACATTTAAAAGAAAGGAACCTAGCACTCTAAGTAATATTATTTTCTACATCTTTTTCTTTTTTCAATTATTACTTAATATTTCAGCTCTGGCAGTGCCTCCTGCTTGTGAAAGTTGTGAAGTGAACTGTTGCGACACTGGGTGCTTTTTTTCCAGGTCCATCAGAGGACAGAGAATGCCACAGAATAGAGGCACGTAGCCAGACTGATCATCCTATGCACCCTGTAAAGCCAGATCCTGTGTGTGTAACTTGCCTCATGGTGAGTTCAATCTGAAAATTTCAACTGGCATAATTTTTCCATGAGATGATATGTTATGCTTAAAAGCAAAGAAGTATTCACAAGCATAAATTTTTTTCATTCTTTTAGACTTTGATATTATGTGATTAAGATCCATAGTAAATAATAAAAGACTTGATAGTAGATAGGAGATGGTTTGTATTGAACAATTAACACATTATTTAAGAAAGAAAATGCAATCCTATCAGGCAAAGATATCCAACAGGAAATGCAAAAGAGCAATGGGTAATAAGACAAGTTAAAGATGTGCTAGATTAAAGGTGCAGGTTCACATAATTGCCAAAGAGATTTGTAAGCTTGACAATTGAGAGAATTTTAGAATTCAGCAAATGGAAGACCTAGAAGTTGATAAAACAAGACAGAATAGAACATGAAGATAAATCAAAATAAAAATATGAAGATAAGGAGGAAACATAAAATGGATTGTAAAAGCTTTTGTGTACGTTTGTAAAAAGGAAAAAAAAAGTAAAGACAGAACTGGATCCATTACAGGCATAGGCAAAAAAGTTTACTTGAGGTAATGGAAGAATGGCAGAGAAGATAAATATGTCTTTTGTGCCTCATTTCACAGAGGAGGACACAAATCTGCTTGAAATAATGACGATCTCAGAGTTTGTATGTGCGTGTGGAACTGAAAGAAATTAGTGTCAGTAAAAACATAGTATTAGACTAGTTAATGAGACTGAAAATTGTCAAATCCCCAGAACCTGATGACCTTTTCCCCAGTGTCGAAAGAGATGGCTATGAGACCATGGATGCATTTCAAGATCCAACTCTGCAATGTTGCTGTCAGCCTGGAAGTTTGCAAATATAAGCTAAACCAAACATGGCCTGAGGATTCGTTAAAAGACAGGAAGCAGAGTGTTAAAATAAGTGAGTCATTCTCAGGTTGGCAGTCTGATCAGTCGGGTACTTCAAGGATCTGAACTTGAGTCCCAGCTTTTCACAATTTATATAATTGATTCTGACGTGGTAGGCAAATGTAATATTTCCAACTTTTGTATCAAACCTTGAGTTGTGAGGAGAATGCAAAGAGATTTTAGAGGGACATCGACTCAGAGCGTAGGCATCATACATGGAATACAATGTGGCTAAATATGAGGATATCCACTTTGGTAGAAGGAACAAGGTGCAGAATATCTCTTACATCGTGAGGAATTGGAAAGTATCGATCCCTATGTTCCTAAATTATGGAGCTAACAATTTGTACATTTATGCAATATTTCAATAAAAATTTGGAAAATGCATTATATAACAGTTGAAATTTTACATAACATAAATTGTAATACAGGCAATTATGCCACTTATGCCACTTTGTTTCCCCTGCCTTATGCCACTTTGTTTTCATGAAATACCGACATTAGTACCTGTTTTCATGACTCTGAAGCGGATTTTCGCATTTACAAAACAATCGCAAACACTTTCCCATATAAATCATACATCTTCGCTTTACACCAATTTTGCCTTGTGAAAGGTTTCCCAGGAACATTCTACTTTCAGATAGCGGGGGACACCTGTATAGTCATTTCCTTGAATACAATATGTAGCATTCTGGGAGGCCTGCTACACTTACAACTAGTAGATATATTTACAGCTTGCAATTCCTGTTAAATGTTCTCTGGCTTATAAAGCCCAAAGGACTTCATATGGGCTGCAGACCCTCAGTATACCAGAGCAGAAGGTCTTCCTCGAATTAGCCTTTGGGACCGCTGCCCAAGACTTTAGTTACATCCCTCAGCGTATAATTATTGATTTTGTTAAGAGACGGGTTTCAACACTCAGTCATGGGCAGCTCCTTAAACTGGAAGGTCAATAAGTTTTGGGCAGGCCAAGCAGCATTTTTCACTGAATTGTCAGTCCTTCAAAAGCAGCTGATGTTTGCCCTAGGAACAATCCTGGAGCGTGGAGTTTACTGTTACAAAGCTGGTCGGGATAAAGCTCTACAAAAAAAAACCTGCATCTTTTTCTAGACCTTCTTACCAACGGTATTCCAGAAGGAGATGGGTGGTCTCTGTTCTAAACTGCACTTCCAGAAGCAGTGTGCTGTACTGTTCAGACTCTGAGGGTGGAAGAAGGGTCTGACATGACTAGTCAAGCTCTATCTTAATGCTGAATTGAAAGTTCAAGTGATGAGTTATTTTGTCAAATGATTGTCCCAGTCGACTCAGGAAACCATTCTGCAGGATCCTGCACCCTATGTTCCCACAGGGTTTTCAGGATGTTGCATGCAAAATGCTGTCTGTTGGAACAGACTGCAAAGATATTTTGTCTGCACAAATCTTTTCATGTCATTGTCCAACTGCGTTTAATATTCAATGGTACTTTTATGTAATAGTCATGTCTAACCCATAGGCTATTTCACGTAAAAAGTCATTTTTTTGGTAGTCCATCAGGAACATCCAATCTGCTTTAATAGTTTCTGCAATGGCCAAATGTGTTAAGTCCAATGCATGATCTGCAAATCCCACCACCTGCAAGGCAGATGATGCTTGAAGGATTGGATGGATGAGCTATTTGGAGGTTTGTGCAGACTCAGCAATGCTTTAATGTCCCCTCTGTGTGTTTCCAAAGCAGACTCATCACTTTTTTTTGGATTAGATTACTCACAGTGTGGAAACAGGCCCTTCAACCTAACAAGTCCACACCGACCCTTCGAAGAGCAACCCACCCAGACCCATTCCCCTACATTTACCCCTTCATCTAACACTACGGGCAATTTTAGCATGACCAATTCACCTAAGCTAAACATTTTTGGACTGTGGGAGGAAACCGGAGCATCCGGAGGAAACCCACGCAGACCTGGGAGAATGTGCAAACTCCACACAGAATGAATGAATGATCTTCACAATCTTGGTCACAAACTGGGAACTTGCAACTTTGATCTCTCACAGGAGTGCTCTGAGAATACCTATGCTGTTACTGGGTTCTGAGCAAAATAGTTACTTCAGGAGTCTAGTGTTAGATTGTTAAACAATGTCACACTCAATGGAGCTTGTTTTAAATGAAAAGTCAACACACTGATTTCTACATACTGATTGAATGCATTTATTGCCTGTTGCTTTTACCACTTGTTAGAATTGCTGCAAGTTGCTGAAGGTGTATTACAATGGCTGAGCTAAAATCTACTTCCTTCTTAGATTCCTGGTCACCTTTAAAACACCAACAAACAGGATTTAATCTCACAGCTGAAAATCTACAGTTAAAGTTGTACCCGAAAGAGATGAGGAGCCCACAGTAGCAACTATGGATAAGATTAGAAATGAAAACTGTTGAATGTTGAAATCCATTGTCAAAGCTGAAAAAAAAACTCATGGAATAGTTTTTAAGCAGTTTTAGCACATGCTTTGTTGAGACAGGAGAGTACTGGTTGTTCTGACATCTTATTGGAAAGTATTGCTCATAATGAACTACAGCCACCGTTTCCGCCAGGCATCTTTGCAATCAATTACGATTCGTTCGAGTATAACTTAAAATATGAGAGTCATACGTTTATATCCACAGAGATAGATCTGGGATGCATTAGTTAATAGTTCAGACAGTGCACCCAAAGTGTGGAAGTGTATTCCTTTGCAATTACTGTTCTGTCTCTGCCACACATACGCCCTAATACTGCATATGAATTCTGGTGAACAATTTAAATCGGCGTTCAATCCATAGATAAAGACAATTAATAAGTGCTCAGGAAATATTGTTCTATTAAATCAGGTTATATGTCAAGATCTTATCATTCACTTACCGCTGTTGTCCTTAGGCCTATACTGAAATTCACAATAACATTTTAAAAAATCGTAAAAATGTGAAAAATTGTGGAAACACGACGTCTAAGGAAAATAAAAGGTTATTGTTTCCCGCGGGCATTTTCTGTAAACATAATGTCCTGTTATTTTTGCCTTTAAAGGCGATTTTTCTGTTTCCGTCCCTAAATAATCAGGAACTAACTCTTAACTCGGTTGAAGTGCCTGGGCTCCTTTGTTTGTTTTGACGGCCGACATAGAGAGACACAATGTTTGACAGGAACTGAAACATTAACCACAAAGTATCTACTGTATCATCGGCAGGGCTGTCTGTACTAGAAAGCCACACGTAAATCGCCGCGGCGAGGAGCGGAAATCCACTTTATATGAAATCTCCATCAAACGAGAACAATTACGTTAAATATTTCGTTCTGAATAAAAGGGACGTATCAAATGCATCACGCTGATGAAATTTGCTTGAAGTACGAGAAATGATTGCTTATAAACTCCGATGCTTTGGACAGTAACCCTTCATAAACATTGCCACTTCCCTCTGGTCTCCCAAGTGTTATCCCCAAGGGAAGGGGACACACAGAGAGGGCGAGAGGCAGTGACAGATCAGCCTTTATTTGATCTAATTTTGGTTTTGGATATCCCGTCACTTGCAGTAACAACGCGTCAGATATGTTAGATGCGAAGGTGGAGACGGGCAGCTTGAGGAGGAGAGGGCGCACACCTTGGAGGGTCCTTGCAGGGGGCGGGGGGCGGGGGGGGGTTGCTGCGTGCACTCTGCATTCCTGCGGCTGGCCTGAATGAATGAATGAATGACTGACAGCGGAGTTCACTGGCAGCGGGATCGCGCGCCCAGACTGGCCGGCGCCAAGCCCGTGACGTCACCCATTCACACAAACCCGCCCCCCCCACCCCCCCATCAGCTGGCGCCGGCCCGGCGGCTGCCATGGCAACGGGCACGCCAATCACAGGCCGGCCACAACGCAGCCAGCAGCTCCCGCGCGCTGATGAATGAATTGTTGTTGCATTCTGCACCTTTTACCTGGGCACTGAAGGGAGCAATTGTACACCTTGCATATCCTCTCTCATCGCTGACAGTACCATTTTCCTGTTTGTACAGATTTATATTTTTTAAAATCCAGCTGCGCGTGCACACTTAGCTGAAGTTTCACCTAATGCTTAATTGTAAATGCGATTTTCACGTTCTTGTCGCAATTTTATGTTAAAATCAGGCAAGTTTTGCTTTACCCTTCCCCCATCCTTTACCTCGTCCCCGGGATTGAAATATTGCCTTGAGAACCGTGCAGTTTTTGTTTAAAACAGCCGCCTGGATGCAGAATGTATTTGGATGTTCAGGCCCTGGTGGAAGAAGTCTTTCGTGCTACAGGACTCTTGGAGCTTGGAAACCCCTTGGACCGAGGAAAGTGGTATGTATCTGCTCATTTTTTTTCGAAAAATTGTCCGTTTTTAGAAAAAAAAAGTTTGCTTCACGTGTGGTGGCCGCATTTAAACCCTCATGGCGTTTACCTACACTCTCAGCTGCGAATGGTTAGTTCACTATTAACTTGGCTATTGCTTCTCTCCTGCAGCTTTATAGCCATATGTGTATATCCCTCCAAACCTGTGTGCCAAGTATAGCATTTATAGCTTACACTGGCTTGTTGTAACTATGTGTAACATCTATAAACAGTTTTCAGTTCTCATATTTGGTCATAAATGCAGCACGGCGGCTGAAAATTTAAGAAGTCATTTAGTATTTACTTATTATGCGTCCAAGCGGTCCTCGAAATGTATATTGCATATTTAATTACACATTCATAAAGTCGTTTTCAAATAATTTCAGGCCTGAAGCCGATCAATCGACGTTTACATGCTTAATGTATCTCCATGTAATGTGATTTCTTTCCAAGCCTTGAAATGATGTGGTCCACGTGGCTGTGTACATTCTTGTTTCCCGCAAGTGACAACATTCAGTAAAAGAGCCCACTTAATCCGTTGAAGTACCAGAATCTGACGTTATTTCTTTCTACTGCCCTTTCCACAAACACGAATGACATTGAAACAGAAAAATAAAATGCTCAAATGTTGAGTCTTCGCTTTCTAGATCTGAAACACCAGATATGTTCAGGAGTATTTGATTGATGTGACCCATTGTGCAAGGAGGCGTTGATGGATCAGGTTCTGTGAAATGATGTGGGTTGACTGGATCAAATGTCAGTAGAAGAACATTTAGGTGAACAGTGACTGTGTGGTCAGCTTTAGTTATTGAACAGGACAAATATCAAGTTAGAATAAACAACTTGATTGGAGAGAGGCCAATTTTAGTGGGGTGAACACACATCTGGTGCAGACAAGTTTGGAATCGAAAACTGTAAGGGCATACAACATGATGTTTTTAAAATAAAGATGGTTCCTGTTTAAAAAAAACGAGGAAAAATACTTAATTTATAAAATTCATATGAAGTGAAAAACGAAATGAGAGGCAAGCAGAGGGTATGAAAATAGACTGGCTGTTAAAATAAAAGGTAATTCAAAAGTCCTCTGTAAACATGTTCCTAAGAAACCCAATATTATAATTTTAATGATCAGAAACTGAGCTCTGGTACATGTACAAAACAACATATTCCTCCTATTCCTTTACATTCCTTTATGCATCTACAGATATTGGCCATCCTCAGGTGGGTCAGCTGGATTGTCGATGGCATGAAAATCCAACCGGCAACCAGGAACAGCCATAAAAGGGGGTATCCCATGGTAAGATTGGTCAGATGGAGAGGAGCTGAGGAATGGGGTTTATGTAGGAAAAGTGCTGCTGGGAAGACAGCCGAGGGCCACTAACTCTTTGTATTTGGGTTCAGGAAGAAGTTCCAGGAGCTGTGTGACCATTCCATGCAGTTGTACCTTGAAAGAAGCCCCAGCAGCTGAAAAAAATGGTAAAAAGATGCTGGCTCTGTGTCAGACAATTAAGGCTCAGAAGAAGAACTTGCATCCATTGATAGTGCAGCTGAGAATGGTTGTGAAAAAAGCCCACAAGTAGTACCTGCAGGTTAGAAATGCGGAGTTCTAAGAAGTCTGAGGCTTTAGTGAAGTCAGCTGTCTGCAAACGAATTAGAAATGTGCATGAGTAAGCACCAGGGAACCCAATCTCAGAGGAGGTAATTAAACAACCAACATTTGAGTAGTTTGTGACAGAATAGATTTTGTGGGAGTTCTAAAGCTTGGTCTTTGAAAGTAAGAAATAGAATCCCTTTTAAAAAGAGACAAAATTGGCAACCCACAATATCACTAATGTGCAGGACGTTTGCTGAGAGATTCATAAAATTTGTAATGACTGCATTTGCTATTTGATGCTTTGTGGAGCATCTAATCGCAATTCAAAAATACTTGGAATCTACTTTTAATTTAAAAAGTTACTTCTCCCAAGCCAGACTGCAACATGTTTAGTGGGCTCATCAAGGATGCTAAAAAAGAATAAGGTGAAATAGACAATCTGTGCCTGGAGCCAGAACGCATGGCTAAGGTACTAACTGTATGTTTTGCATCTGTCATTTCAAGGAAATTCAAGAATTTGCTAACTAAATTAGTGAAAGAGGTGGTGTTTTAGACACTGGTTGGATTAACAATTGAGTAAGTGCAAGAAAGTTGATGAGTCACCAGGAGCTGATGGGATACATCTGAGGATGCTGAGAGGAGTAAGCAAGGAAATTACAAAGACACTGGCCACGATCTGTTAGTTTTTCTTGGATAGTGCAACAGTGCTGGGGAATTGCAAATGTTGCATTGTTGTTCAAAGAAAAAGTGAACTGATAACCCTGATAGTTTAAGTCAGACATTTGAACTTCGAAGATGAAAACACTTTTTTTTCAAATGTTTGGTCTGGAAAAAAATTAACAGTGGCTTGGATTTGTGGGGATGAATTAAAGAAAGAAGACAGCATGGATTTATTAAAGAAAATAATGTTTAACTAACTTGAATTTTTGATTTGTTGTTAAATCTGTTTATTTTGAGGTTATAAAAATGTACAGCATTATACATGCATGTCTTATCAGAATTCAGCTGTTGCTGCTCACTGACCTCAAATGTACTCAGCACATGTTAATAGACTGTCATTAGTTCATTGAGAACCTTGTGAAAAGGTACTACAGGTGGAATTCCCCCTCTTGTTTGAACTTAGAAGTTAACTTTGCTTTCTGATGGATGCTGCAACTGTAAAATTCTGCCTTTCCTCATAATGTTATATTGTATTGAATTCCTGAGTGTGGTCATCATCATGCAACACAAATGTAACGCTGAAGTCATCACGACCTTCTGCCTGGACCATTTCCAGTACAGCGTTTCTGACAGTCCTGACCATTCCGATTCTGTCACTTTCAGGGTTCAGCCAGACCTTTTATAAACAAGATGAAACTGACAATTTGCACAATGATGGACAGTTAATGAGGACTTGACCAGGAATTGAAACTGGGTTCTCTGGTCTGTTGTTCAACGGATTATTCCAAAGCGAGAATCGTACTCTTTGAGATGAGAAGTTTAGATTAGATTAGATTAGATTAGTTTACAGTGTGGAAACAGGCCCTTCGACCTAACAAGTCCACACCGATGCACAACCCACCCATACATTTACCCCTTACCTAACACTACAGACAATTTAGCATGGCCAATTCACCTAACCTGCACATCTTTGGACTGTGGGAGGAAACCGGAGCATCCGGAGGAAACCCACGCAGACACGGCGAGAATGTGCAAACTCCACACAGTCAGTCGCCTGAGGCGGGAATTGAACCCGGGTCTCTGGCACCGTGAGGCAGCAGTGCTAACCACTGTGTCACCGTGCCACCCTCAAAGTGTTTGATAAAGTGCGATGTTGAGGCCCATGGAATTACATTAACAATGATAGCATGGATACTGTTAAGACACAGCAGTGAACCCCTCAGTTAATGGAACAAAGACCCAGAAAAGCTCACCTCGCTTCGTAATCTGTTAAATTTTGAGTGACAGAGAACTCCCAAATTCCACTGTTTAAAGAAAATATTAATTTATTCTTTTACTCTCAAAGTGAACGTTAAAAAAACAACTATTCCTAACTTTAAGCCCCCCTTTCTCTTAACTGCCTATTATCTGCCTCCAACTCTATAACAATATACTGTTCCAATTAAACACTTATTAAAACTACATCAAGTTAATTTCAAAACCATACAACGGCAGTCATCTCCGGTGTCTTTCTTCTTCTGGCTCAAGATCTCCCTCGGTCGTATTCTTCCTTTTACTGCAAATATGTTTCACATGAAAAGGTACCTTTTGATAGAGAATGTTTTAATGTTTTGGATCTTTCTCGATGGCAATTACTTTCAAACTGACTTGCCTTTTTTATACCCCCAACATAGGATTGTCTTGTTGGTTCGAGGTTGGCAAAACTGGATTGAGCTTTAGTATCCTGGGGCAGAATTTTAAATTTGAATTGTTGTCAACACAGCAACCAACTCAGTTATCTATTTCACAGCCAAATGATATGTATTTTCAATTTTCCAGTACACTCTGAGACTGCTAGGTAGACACATAACAGGTGCTTTTAAGCTCTTAGTGCAGAATAGCGTTTAGTCTCTTAAAGGTACAGTAC
Source organism: Chiloscyllium plagiosum (assembly GCF_004010195.1). NCBI lineage: Eukaryota > Metazoa > Chordata > Chondrichthyes > Orectolobiformes > Hemiscylliidae > Chiloscyllium > Chiloscyllium plagiosum. The sequence goes on along the minus strand of NC_057738.1, from coordinate 11,473,912 downwards.
ACACCTTCAACTTCATAACACCTCCCCCCTTAATAAAAACATTAACCGTCATAATGAAAAGATGGCTTCATTATTTTTCTTCTAATTCTTAATCCCATTACAATGAAAAACATAGGACGTTAGTCTACGTTCATATTAATTCTACACACATATACAGGTACACAATCCTTTATCTGAAACAGTGTGCTCTTAACATGGTCTGACGCCACCTTTCCAAAGCTCCCTGGGATTCAGAATGGTACGCACTTGATCCATGACATCTTTAAACAATGTAGCAGTAAAATTAGACTCTTGGTTTGACTGAATTTCTCTGGGTAGCCCATACCACATGAAGAAAGTGACTAACTCCTCTATCACCCTTTTTGCCTTAATACTCCATAAAGGAATTGCCTCCGGAAATCTGGTAGACTCATCCATTATGGTTAGCAAGTACTTGTTCCTACTTTTAGTTCTCGGGAGGGGACCTACGCAATCAATCGTAACCTTCATGAAAGGTTCTTCGAATGTGGGAATTGGCAACAAAGGTGCTGGTTTTATTACTGGCTGTGGCTTACCTACCATTTGGCACGTATGACGTGTATGGCAAAGGTTAACCACATCGTTGTGTATTCCGGGCTAATAGAAATGCTTTTGTACCTTAGCCTGAGTCTTCCTCACATCTAGGCAACCTCCTACTAGTAATTCATACATTAAAATTACCCGTAGCACCTTCTGTCTGTATACTACCGCCAACACAATCTGGTGCACCTCTGCCCATTTCTTCTCTGCACTAGCCTGCTGTGGTCTCCAGTTTCATCTTAGGATTCTATATTTAAGATAATAACCCTCAGGAATACATTCTGATTCCTTTTCTGAGTATGCATTAATATATATACCTTTTTTCTGTTATAAATCCATTAGTCTTTCAGAACTAAACATGTCTGTCTGACCCTCTGCCCATTCAGGCTTTCCTGCATCATTACATCAAACAAGGTGTCCGCCGTCAGAACCTCAACTTCCTTTAGTTTTTGCTTTGTGCCGTGACTTACGATAGTGGGATCATGTTACTATACAGACTGGAAGAATTTCCGGGTATTTTCCTTTTTAGCTCTTCAGTTCCCTGGTCTTCCTTTGGTTTCTCCACAACAAGGGCTATCACTCCCATCTTGAATCCTGCTAAATCATTCCCAAGAACAAACTGAATTCCTGGAACCTACACTCTGTCATCACTCCCACCTTCTTGGGCTTTTTTTCTCCTGTGGCAAACTATTCCCAGTGTGCTCTATTCTTTGTTTTGTAGTGTAGGATCTTTCCTTCTCCCAATTTCTATCCCCCACAGGATGAAATTCCTGCCAGAAGCTAAACTTTGCATTATGAACAAATGCATATTTATCTGGCATCTCTGCCACTCTTCTCACTTCTTGAACTTTCTGTTCATCCACATGAATTCTTAACATCTCTGGAAGTTAGTTTTTAAACTCCTCCAGCAGTATAATCTCTCTTATAGCCTCATAGGTCTTATTTATTTTTAAGGCCCACACTCGACTATCAAAATTACTATGTTTAATTCTTTTGAACTCAATGTAAGTCTGATCTGGTTCCTTCTTTATGTTTCTGAACCGCTGTCTATACGCTTCTGATATCAATTCACAAGCACTCAAAATAGCCTGTTTGACCTCTTCATAATCTCTTGACCTTTCATCTGACAGCACTGCAAATACCTCACTAACTCTGCCTACCAGCTTAGTCTGAACCAGCATTACACACAAGTTCTCTGACCACTCCAGCTGCCTAGCCAATTTTTCAAATGAAATAAAGAAGGCTTCGACAGCTTTCTCATCAAAATGTGGGGCAATGTTTTAACATAGTTGTATTCATCACTACCTTCTCTCTTTTCCGTCCTGTTAACTTGAATTTCCTGACAAATTCACAACTTCTGAAGTATAAATTCTCTCTCCATTTCTCTCTCTTCTCTTTTCTTTCTCTCTTTCTTCTGTCTCTTTCTTTGCTCAGCTAAAAACCTTCCCTCTCTTTCTTTCTCAGTCTGCCTTCTCTCATGGCTCATCTTTTCCTTTCTTCAACTTCTCACTGCATTTGCCTCAATTGTAATTTAGGTTTCTTTAACTCTACTGCTCTTCTCTGTTTCTTTGATGCACATAAATGCTTGACTAACTCCACTGCAAGTTCAGCTTTCCTTTTGTCCCTGGTTAGACCCAATTCTAACGTAACTGCTAATTCTAAAAGTATGTCCTTCTTCTGTCTTTTTAAACTTTCTGGGCAAATTTGGGAAGCATCTTCAAACCCCAGAACCTCTTTAGCAATCTTAAGAGCCATTGCTCTCACTTTCAATTTAACCAACCACAAGTAACTGAAATTAAACAAATTGTCTCACCTATGTTTTATTTAAAGACCTAGACCACTAATCATCAAGTGTTTCAAACTGATGGGATCTTTTGTGCAGCAAATCTGTTCAAATGTGTCCAAATCTCAATCTCAATCTGCCCAAATCCCAGATGAGCCCCCAAATGGTTATGACACGGGGGTGAACTCCTCTGATAATTAAACCTAACACCCAGAAAAGTACACCTCACTTTGCAATCTGTTAAAATATGGTGACAGAGGACTGCCAAATTCCACTAATTAAAGAAAATAATATCAATTTATTCTTTTACTCTAAAAGTGAACATTAAACCAACGCTAAGCCCCCCTTTCTCTTTAACAATTAGTATCTGTCTCCAACCTTATAACAATATACTGTTCCAATACAACACTTATTAGAATTACATCAACTTAATTTCAAAACTATAAAGCAGCTGTCATCTCCGGTGAGTTTCTTCTTCTAACTGAAGGCTCCCTGGGACGTCTTCATTCTTTTACTGCAAAAAAGTTTCATATGAAAAGGTACCGTTGATAGAGAGAGATCCAAGACATTGAAACAATCTCAATGGCAGTTGCTCTGTCTGACTTTCAAGATGCCTGACTTTTTTGTACCCCCAACATCGGATCGTCTCATTGTTTCAACTCTGGCAAAACAGTATATCCAAAATCAATTGAGTTTTAGAATCCTGAGGCATAATTTAAACTGATTGGTTAAATTCAAATTGTTGTCAAAACAGTAACCAACTCAGGCATCCATTTCACAGCCAAACGTTACATATTTTTCAATTTTCCAGTACACTTTGGGATTGCGAGCTAGACGTATGACCGGTGCTTGTAAGCACTCAGTGCAGAACACCCTCTCTTTAAGGTACACTACACGCCTTTAACTTCATAACAATACCAATATGTATTAGCCTGAGTGATAGAGCCAGAGAGTAGTGGTGAATTTGTTTTGGACTGGAGGGCAATATACAGTGGAATTCTCCAACCATTGGCATCAGGTCACTATATTTCTTGATGTATACAAATGACTTGGTCTTGGGTGTACAGGATAAGATAAAAACCTTGTAGATGAGGCAAACCGTACACTTATTGTGAACTATGTGAAAGAACGTAAGAATTAGGATCAGGGCTAGGCCATCTGGCCCTCAAGCATGCACCGTTGTTCAATAAGATCATGGCTAGTTTTTTTTGTGGCCTCAGCATTACTTAACCCGCCCTCTCACCATAACCCTTAATGCCTTTACTGTTCAAAACTTTATCTATCTTAGCTTTAAAAACCTTTACTGAGGAAGCCTCAACCACTTCTTTGGGCAGGGAATTCCATAGATTCACAACTCTTTGGGTGAAGAAGTTTCATCTCAATTCAGTCCTAACTCTGCTCCCTCTAATCTTGAGGCTATGCCCTCTTGTTCTAGTTGCACCTGCCAGTAGAAACATCCTCTCCACTTCCATCTTATCTACTCCCTTCATAATTCTATATGTTTTGCTAAGATCCCTCCCTCATTCTTCTAAATTCCAATGAATATAATCCCAGTCTACTCAGTCTCTCCTCACAAACCAACCCCGTCAACTCCTGAATCAGCCTGGTGAACCTCCTCTGCACTCCCTCCAGTGCCAGTCCATCCTTTCTCAAGTAAGGAGTCCAAACTACACGCAGTACTCCAGGTGTAGCCTCACCAGCACCCTATGCAGCTGCAACATAACCTCTCTGCTTTTAAACTCAATCCCTTTCACAATGAAGGAAAAAAATTCCATTTACCTTCCTAATTACCTGTTGTACCTGCAGACCAACCCTCTGTGACTCTTGCACATGGACACCCAGAACCCCCCTGCACAGCAGCATGCTGCCATTTCTTACCTTTCAAGCAATACTCATTGACTGCCAACCAGAATAGCACTCATTTATTCTCATTTTTTGCTTCCTGTTAGTTAACTAATCCTCTATCCATGCTAATACATTGCCTGTAACGCCTTGCATCTTTATCTTATGCAGCGGCCTTTTGTGCAACACCTTGTCAAATGCCTTTTGGAATCTAGTTACACCACATTTACTGGGTCCCTGTGTCCACCATGCTCATAATGTCTTCATAGAATTCCAAAAAATTAGTTAAACATGACCTGCCCTTCATGAACCTAATGCTGTGTCTTCCCACAGGACAATTTCTGTCTAGATGCCTTGCTATTTCTTCCTTGATAATGGAATCCAGCATTTTCCCCACTACAGAAGTTAAACTAGCTGGTCTATAATTTCCCATCTTTTGTCTACCTCCCTTTTTAAACAGTGGCATCACATTTGCAGTTTTCCAATCTGCTGGAACTGCTGCAGAGTCCAGCGAATTTTGGAATATTACCAAAAGCGCCGTTGCTATTTTTCCCGCAATCTCTTTTAACATCCTGGGATACATTCCATCAGAACCAGGAGAATGTGTCTAGCCTTAGCTCCATTAGCTTGCCCAGCACTACCTCTTGCATAATAATGATTGTTTCCAGGCCCTCACCTACCTTTGTCTCTTTGTCAATTACTGGCATGTTATTAGTCTCCTCCACTGTGAAGGCCAACACAGGGCCTGTTCAATGCCTTAGCCATTTCCTCATATTCCATTACTGAATCCCCCTTCTCATCCTCTGAAGGACCAATGTTTACTTTAGCTACTTTTTTTTTCGCTTATCATATTTATGGAAACTTTTGCTATCTATCTTTATATTCTGAGCTAGAATAGTGATAAACTTCCAGAGGACATGGCAGGTTTGATGTACAAGTTCAATTGTAGCAGATGAAATCTGATGCAGAGAAATGTGAAGTGATCCATCTTGGGGAGAAGGAGAGGCAGTATAAATGAAGGAGACAGTTTTAAACGGGGCTGAGGAACAGGGAGACCGAGGGGTATGTGTGCAAAAGTCATTGAAGGTGCCAAGGCCGATTGAGAGAGTGGTTAAACACACTTACAACATCCAAGGTTTAATAACTTCTCACAAGATCAAAAACAAGAAAGTTATACTGAACACTGATTCAGCTCATTAGAATGTTCTATCTAATGTTCAGGAACCACATTAGGAAGACTGTGGGAACTTCAGACAGGATGTAGAAAAGGTTTACCGGAATGGTCACAGGAAAAATGAATTTGCTTGGGAGGTACATTGGAGAAGATTGAGGAGATTTGATAAAGATTTTCCAATCATAACAATCTAGATAACAGATGGAGTGATATTGTCTCATGGACAACCAGAACCATACGACACTAAGATGAATAACAAAAGAACAAGCAACAATAAAGGGAAAGACTGTGTTGCATAACCAGTTGTTAGGATCTGGGTTTTGATCTCCAGCATCTGCAGTTCTCACTGTCTCCAAGTTGCTGAACATCAGATTACAAAGTCTCTACCAAGAATGCCTAACTTGAAGAAGTTTTCCTCCCCCCTCTGCAATGATCTCCACGGGTCTCTCTCTCCCACTGCTACCCCCGGTCATCTCCTCTGTCCTAAAGCTCCTATCCATTCCACTGTTCCCATTGACCAATCACAGCCACCACCTACCAGTGTCCACCTATTGCCATCTCACCCACCTTTCTCCTAGCCCCATGCCCCCACTTATTTCTCAGCCTCCTTCCCCTCCCCCAGTCCTGATGAAAGGTTCCAATCTGAAATGTTGATTTCTTTCTCCTCTAATGCTGCTTGACTTGCTGTGCTTTTTCCTGCTCCACTCTTTCTCCCCCCAGGATCTGGAATGCACTGCCTAAGCACGTGATTGAATTAGATCCGATTGTGACTTTCAGAGGAGAATTAGTTGATTATCTGAAGGGAAACCACTTTGGGAAAGGGCTGGGGAGCTGGAATGGTTAATGTCCTCTTGCATAGAGTTGCCATGTAAACGATGGGTCAACTGGCCTTCTTTTTGCTGTTGCCATTTCTAAGATTCATAAGGGTTGGATTTTCTTTTATGACATTGCCTGAAAGAAGCAACTTCGCTAAAATGTGACGTATTATCTGAAGAGGGAAATGGTGTATTTTTGTCTTTAAATAATCTGAGCAGGCAAAATACACCCATCCACAAAACCTTGTTTTACTTGGCTTAATTGTAAAAATATCCTTGTTTTACTGTATAAGTGCATGGAATTTATTTGCTTTGACAAACTTTAGTGTGAAATCAATATTTGTCCTTCAAAAGCTCCCCTGCATACATCCTAACCCACACGTTACATTTGGCTATTACTCCATGTGCACATAGACCTATCATGTCCCCTAATATTTGAGAAGTCACTTCTCATCCTTGTGACTTGAACTTGCCCTATCTTGCAGTCTTCTCCAGCTCTATGTATCTTGCAGTCTAGACTTTGCAAAGTCCCCATCACCATTTTTGACTTTGAAGGTGCTATATATGGTATTGTATATTATCAGTCATATTGTGTTTTGCATGCTTTTGTTTTTGTGCTTTTGTTTCTGTATCTTCGTATTTTAAATTTTATATGTAAGTTGAGTGGCCTGTGGCCAAGGCCTATCCTTATGTTAACATGTGGAAAACATCGGGCAGTACACAGTTTGGAAGGAACTTAGTTTTGTTGATGATTTGGAGTGATAATATCATGGAAAGAATGTGCAAAGAAGAACTAAATTACATAGAGATGTACAACATGGAAACAGACCCTTCAGTTCAACTCCTCCATGCTGAATAGATATCCTAAGCTGTGTAATACCATTTGCCAGCATTTGGCCCATATCTCTGAAAACTGTTCATTTTCATATACCCATCCACATGCCTTTTGTAGTGATTCTAACGAGTATTTCAGATTTAATGGGGAATTATATATGTGGAAAAATATTGCACAAGTGGCAGCTGAAATTTTATTTTATCCTTTTGCTAGTCTCTTTGTGTGATCTGTTTCTCAATTCCAGATTTGATAATACAGTCATGGGCTGGATTTAAATTCCAGCCAAACCTTGCTGTTACACTTGTCTCTATTTTAACATCCTAGTAGGAACAAGATGTCTGCAAATCTTTTAATGGATTTTTTTTAGGCTGGGGCTGAATAGGCTGGGGCTGTTTTCCCTGGAGCGTCGGAGGCTGAGGGGTGATGTTATACAACACAACCAGCAGACAGTTCTTTTGAAACTGTTATGTGTCCTGAAGTGGATCAACTTCTTAACAATGATTTTATTGTAGATTATGATCTTTTATGTTGTGGATGTGAGTGTAATATGTGGCCAAACAGAGTCATGGAGATGTACAGTGCAGAAACAGACACTTCAGTCCAACACATCCATGGCGACCAGATGTCCTAACCTAATCTAGCCCCATTTGCCAATACTTGGCTCATATCCTTCTAAACTCTTTCCTTTCATATACCCATCGAGGTACCTCTTAAAAGTTGCAATTGTACCAGCCTCCACCACTTTCTCTGGCAGCTCATTCCATACACCTGCCACCCTCTGCGTGAAAAAGTTGCCCCTTAGGTCTCTTTTATATCTTTCCCCTCTCACCCTCAACCCATGCCTTCTAGGTCTGGACTCTGGGAAAAGACTTGGTCTATTTATCCTATCCATGCCCCTCATGATTTTATAAACCTCTATAACATCACCCCTTAGCCTCCGATGCTCCAGGGAAAACAGCCCCAGCCTATTCAGCCTCTTCCTATAGTTCAAATCCTCCAACCTGGACAACATCCTTGTAAATCTTTTCTGAACCGTTCCAAGTTTCACAACATCCTTCCGATAGAAAGGAGACCAGAAATGTTGTGTTGCAAATTGAGGTTAATCTTGGGTAGAAATTACAAAATAGAAATTATATTTTGGCATAACTGTTACTTGATGTGGATACACAGCAACAACAGCATATCTTAATTCTGTGTTCAGCTTTTTCCAGTCCTATTTATTCTATATTCCTCCAGCTGTCTTTATAACCATGTTGAAAGTTGACAAAGTTTCTGCTTCAGTGTCTTTAACTCTTGTAGTGCTTTTCACAATCAGTAGGATTCAGTTTCAAGTGTGGTCTAAGTTTTAAATATTCAACTTGTGATTGGTCGGCATTTAGATCACCATACTTTCTATAGTACCGATGGCCTTTGTAGGTAAGTGTTGATGTGCAAACTGGTTGAATTAATGTTGTACTAAAAAAAGTGATTTTTATTTCCATGCAGAAAAATGGAATACAGTTGCTATCATCAACTTTTTCAATTTATGGAACATGAATCAGGAAAAGAACAGATCGTACACGCAGCCTGATCCGATGTTATCAGCTATCAGAACTGCAACAAATATCCTTCTGTAAGAATGCAAAGCATATCTTTAGAAATGATATTTGCAGAGTTCATTTATGTGTGAGGTAACCGAAAAAAGAGCTACACTGTGAATGAGCTGATTTATCAGAGCAAGAAGTCCTATATTTCCACTATCTGCCTGGAAGAATACATAACGTGCTCCTCGCCAGTCCAGCCATTGTAGATTAGCAATGCATTTTGCATAGTCAAGAAATATTGATGATAATTAAGGAAGGTTTCTGCTGTCAGTGCTTTTTCTCTCATTTCAATTCAGAATTGAATATTAAAGAGAAATAAATTTAGCAAACCTAGCAAATACTTATTTTACAAATTCAGAAGGGAACCCAGAAAAAGTAAACCTTTCGTCCTAATAAAATATATTTTTGACAGAGGTTGGGATATTATCATTTCTGATTTTTGTTTGCCTTGACTAATCTTGATCAACTACTTTTACTGAGAATGTACTTAATATTTTGGTGAGAAATCTAATTTTTTTGTTTCTTTCTATAGTTAATTTTAAATCTAATGCGTTTTTTTTAAAGTCTTAAAATAGCTGCTTCTGTATCTATTGTCATTCAGTATTTTGAAGGTATAGACTCAAACCCTTGTGTCCTGTTTTTCCAGTCCTCTGTGCAACGTTGGCTACATTGTGCCCAGACATAGCACACCTTTCAACAAGAATGGCCTAATATTAGCCCCTTTCATTTACTAAGGAATTGACAAGGAATTTTCATGTAGGTTTTCTAGATTAGATTTGTGCTACCATTCCAGAGATGAAAGGCCAGTGTAAATAACATGTTCTATATTTTCCTTCTAAATCTAAGTGGAACGGACAATTAGTAGACTGTAAGATTATAATATGAGAATGGAAGGAAATGTTCAGTCTTCAGCATCCCATTCCTCTGAAAGAAAAAAAAAATTCTTTGAGAATGTAGAAGAAATAAGCACATGTGCTGTATTTTTCAGATGTGATTTTTGTTGCGAACCTTCCTGTCTCACTCTTACTCTTTTGATAGTCTCTTCTCTTTTGAGCAACATGGAAGTACATGTTGAGAAGTTGATTGAAAAGGCTGAGATAAACAATTGGGGATGAACTACTTTTATTTCTGAATTACCTTTTAGGGACTTGTGAAACATACATCAGTAATAAAAATTAAATTGAGAGCTTTGGGGTATAATTTGTAATGATCTTTAAATTTGATAAATTCATATAATCAAAGTTACAAATTATTTGCTCTTTCTCAAAACTAATGGCATGAAATATCCTTCTCAGTAACCCACAAGGACATTATCTGTAGTACATCTTTAAAAATCACACAACACCAAGTAGTAGTCCAACAGGTTTAATTGGAAGCACTAACTTTCAGAGCGCAGCTCCTTCATCAGGTGGTTGTGGAGGACACAATTGTAAGACACAGAATTTATAGCAAAAGCTTACAGTGTGATGTAACTGAAATTATACATTGAAAAATACTTTTATTGTTAAGTCTTTCACCTGTTAGTATGACCATGTTAGTTTCACTTCTTTCATATGTAAATCACAAAGCTTTTTTTTAAAAGTTACTTTCTCAGGTTAATTTTAACAATTGGTGTCAGCCCAGGTAATATGTTGAAGGTGTTAGCCCCCTGTGTGCTGTTGTCTGTGCCATAATGTTTAAACTGATTCTAATCTAAAAAATGAGTTAACAGAGTCTTACATGGATTCATGCAGTTTTTAAGCAAAGTACAATGTAACTCTGCAAGTACAAATTCACCCATCAAACGTGTGTGTGTGTGTGTGTGTGTAGGAGTGTCTAAGTGTGTGTGTAGTGCAATGGTGATCACCTGTAATGTGACATGAACCCAAGGTCCCGGTTGAGGCCCGCCCTATGAGTACGGAACTTAGCTAACAGCCTCTGCTCGGCCATTTTTCGCTGCTGCCTGTCCCGGAGTCCGCCTTGGAGGATGGTCACCCAAAAGTCCGAGGTCGAATGTCCTGGACCACTGAAGTGTTCTCCAACTGGGAGGGAAAACTCCTGTCTGTTGATTGTTGTGCGGTGCCCATTCATCCGTTGCCGTAGCCTCTGCTTGGTTTCACCAATGTAGCATGCCAAATCATGTAGTACATCTGTTAGTCTTAAGTTAAATCCATGCTAGATAGGCTAGTGTGAAGTAGACAGCTCATCAAAACCTATGTTTCCTGATCATCACCTTCAGAATCTTGACAATGTAGCATTGTGTTTTCGTGAATGGGTTCAGTGTCTGGTACTTGGTTAATTTTTCTTGGTGTTCGCACAATTTGTAAAGATGTACCTCCCTAATTCCTGTCTTGAATTTGTCCTCTGAAGTTCTGACTATGCTGTCTGTTCCTATTGTGTCTATCCATTGTTTTGGGTTTTAATTGATTTTTTTGGTAAGTATTTCTAAACCACATAGAACAATACAGCACAGAACAAGCCCTTCGGCCCACGATGTTGTGCCGAACATTTGTCCTAGCTTAAGCACCTATCCATGTACCTATCCAATTGCCGCTTAAGGGTCACCAATGATTCTGACTCTTAACATTTTTTGAGAATGCCTTTAATGTGAGATTTGGTTGCTGTAACTGGAATATTTTTTACAGTTAGTTGGTTTAACCACACTGTCAAAGCATTCGTGTCATGTTTGAGGAGAAAGTGAGGTCTGCAGATGCTGGAGATCAGAGCTGAAAATGTGTTGCTGGAAAAGCGCAGCAGGTCAGGCAGCATCCAGGGAACAGGAGAATCGACGTTTCGGGCATAAGTCCTTCTTCAGGATTCCTGAAGAAGGGCTTATGCCCGAAACATCGATTCTCCTGTTCCCTGGATGCTGCCTGACCTGCTGCGCTTTTCCAGCAACACATTTTCAGCATTCGTGTCATGAACAACTACTAGGATTGTCAGGTGAGTATACATATATATCACTGCACAATTTGGTGAATGCACTTGGATATGTAAGCATTGCCAGGAGAGGGAAGAGGGAGGCAGAGACAGGAGAGAAAAAGGGATTATCAAATTGGGTATTTGTAATGAATAACTCTGTTGCAATTGGTGTTATGGTACAGACTAATTTACTGTCATTTGGATATTGCTACGCCTTACTAAGGAAGTATTTGATGCAGATCTACCAGTACTGATCACTTGGGGTTGATTCATAATGGCCATTTGGAAAAAAACAGCCATCTGGTCATGTGTCTTAACCATTTCTTTTGATTAAAGTTAATATTTGGCTTCATTATGGGTGCCTGCCTAATCTCCAAAAATAACTAATACACTTGGTTCAGCAGGCCATATTGATGTTGTTGCAGAGGCCAAAGTTTAACTCTTAACATGGCCCAAGGATAAGATTAGACTAGCTGTCCCTTGTCTAAAGCAAAAACTTTGTTCGATTGACACATTTATCACCTTGTCACAAGTTGTTATTTCTTTTGAACAGTTTTTTTCAATTCATATATTTATTTACACATGATTAAAGACAAAGTGGATAAAGGTTTTTGACATTGGCACTATGAATGGCTGTAGTTGTTTGACACTTTTTGTAGGCTATGCATCTTCTCAGATTTTTCAAAGCTTTGCTTATTATGTCAGTTTGAACATTACCAAGATTGCCAGATTTGCCGATGGCTTATTTGTCCTGGCTACACAGTGGATATTGGGAGAGTGGGTCTGGAGGTTGCATGGAGGGACACGGGAGATATGGGGATGGTGATGGTGGATTAGGGTTTAAGGGCCTGACATTTGTGATTACAGTTGAGCTCTGTCAAAGTAACTGAAGGCAGGTATTCTAATCTGCTGATCTATCCATCTCACTGTGGAATCCCCAGAATAAAAATATGTAGGCAGGTGCCTCCTCTTAATGGAAGTAGGTTTGTGGAATTTGGAACTTGCCCAAATCCTGCTTCCCATCATCTTTGTGAAAATTCACCCTATATTTGTGATTACAATTTGGGTCACTTTAAGGAGCTTTCGCTGTATGTAGTTTGATGTATCACACTCTCTCGTCCTGATCACAGAGCAGCCAGGATGTAAATAGAGGCACTGAGCCAGATGAAGCTGTCTGTTAAGAGCTTCTCAAGGGACAGGTAGGCTAATCTTATCCTTGAGCCATGTTATGAGTGAAATTTTGGCCGTAATGGGGAAAATTGAACTTAGTGGAATAATTATCTAGCAATCAGATATGCGGACGTGTTTTTCTTTTGTTCATCATTTTTTGCCTCGATTAGATGACCTTTGAAATTTCGATAATTTTAAAATATTTTTACATTTATGTTCTGATCCTCCACTGCAGTTTTCAGAGTAACATTATTTCTGTAATGTCAGTTTTAATACTGATACTCCAATTTAATATTACAAAGAATCACTGGGATTTGAGGAATTCTCATTGAAGTGAAAAATAATCACTATCAACAGGTCCAGAATCTGATGTACTGATTTAAGTCCCTTTTCATTTCTGCCTGTTTCTGACTGTTGAACAGTCTTAATCTAAATGCACCCCATTGCTATTAAATATTACTTGATTGCACCCATTTAACTGCTTAGAATAGGCTTTTGTCTGAATTAGGTATTATCTATCTTGGTCAATAGCAATACTAGAGATCTGATGAGGGAATTTGAAGTTTCAAGATCCAAGTGATCTGTAATGAGAAAAGAATGTGCAGATAAAATGTCTCCTTGGCACATTCTGATTAATCTATATAGGTCAGCAGGCCAGTTAGCTGTACTGATTTCTAATTATTTGAGCTGTCCTTGATGTTATCTGAAAATGACAGAGAGGAAAGGACTTTGTTTAGATTTGGAACGATGAAGGTAGAGTCACAGGTTAGGATGGGCTGACATGGGGCAACAGGAGTATCTAATGAAACTGATGACAGTGCTCACAAGTCGAATCCTGCTGGATAGATAAGTGTATTAACAAGCCACTATTATTGACATGCAAATCACATAACAAATGCCGGGATTAAGAGATGCAGCATGAGTTGTGAATCTTCAGAATTTGCTGGTTCTTTTAAGTGCCATTGGAATAGTCTTCAACCACCTGGCTATTTTTAATTGCTTAAGAAAGGTAGTGCTGTTAGCTAGCAATACAAGCGTTGGCAATCAACCATTTGAGGCTGAAATCTCATTCTTTCAGTTGATGGATTCTTTTGGTAATTTTAAAATGTTTTTTTTTTCTGTTTCTACCTTTATCTAGTTTTCTCCTCTGTATATTTTATTTAAATATCTGTATTAGCATCTTGTGACCCCATGTCAAATCCAGATTCAAGTTTCACTGCAGCGCTTCAACATCAAAGTCAAGGCTGACAATTCAATGAAGCACTGAAGGGGCAGCTGCAATGTTGGAGATGCTGCTGTTTGGATGAGGCATTAACTCACTGCCTGCTTAAATGAATATTCCAAGACAGTCTCAGAGAAGTGCAGGGAACTATTCCTCGTGTACTGGCCAATATTTATCTCTCAATCAACTTTACCAAAGAAACCCCAAATAATCTGGTTATTATCGCATTCCTCTCTGAGAGAGTTAAAAATCACACAACACCAGGTTATAGTCCAATGGGTTTATTTGGAAGCACACTAGCTTTTGGAGAGCTGCTCCTTCATCAGGTCATGGAGCAGTGCTCTGAAACCGAGTGCTTACACTATAACCTGGTGTTGTGTAATTTTTAACTTTGTCCACCCCAGTCCAACACCGGCATCTCCAAATCAGTCTCTGAGAGAGTTTACCTTTTGTAAATTAGCTGATACAACATTCACATTATTTAATTTTTTTAACCCCCACACGACCGCCTAACTGCAGTAGTGATTATTTTTCTCCAGCACCCATGGTGTGTGTGTGCAGGTGTGAGACACAGTGAGAGACACAAGGTGCACGAATCTTTATTCAATTTCCACCACCAGGAAGATAGGAACCCGAGTGGCCAGTGACAAGCAGTGCCCTTCACATCAAAGGGCAATGCTGTGTGATCAAACATTCACATTATTATGTGTCAAACGTACCTAATTGATTGGAAAGAACTAGATGTCTGCTCGTGAAACGTGCTATTTAATTTTTTTTTAAAGTACTCTGATTCATCCTCCTCATTTTGTTTCATTCTCAATCTTTACCTTTCTTGGATCGAGCCAGATGCTGCTGATCCCACTACTCACTGAGGACATCCTGTTGCCATTACTACTTGCTTGTTGTGCCAGTATCAACTGTCACTCTTACAGATTAATGATGCAAAAACTACAGCTGAAATATGTAGAAAAATGTCCCACAGGGCATGTTGCAAGATGACCCACTTCAGCAAGAACAAGTGGACTTTACATATTATCAAGTTTGAGTTTTCTTTGCACTGTTCAAACAATTCAGTTTATGGAACTGATGAATATTGACAAATGTACATTGGTTGGACATTACTGCATAGATACAACATGAAGATTGGTTACTGTGTTTAAATTTCATAATTTTTTCTTGCATATCTGTCAGTGCCCAAAAAATAACAAAGTGGAGTCTAAGATTTAATTTACATGGAGATATTCAAAAGGCAAAAGTATACAAACATCAAAATACGACAGGCAGTATCTGGGAATTATACTTTGTAATTAATTTTACGATAGATCAAGAGATAGTGGCTTGTCCAATGTTTGTTATCGTTGTCATTTTTAAAAAACATGTAAAGCCCACATTTATGAACGTGTCCATTTAAAGTTGTAATTGAGAAAATCTTTTTATACTTAAATAAGGGCTTTTCACTATTTTCATTTATTTCCCTGAGAGCTGCTAATGCCTCATCTTCTGGAATTCTTGTTTCAGTTTTTTTTTTAAAGGGTTCCTGGTGGTAATCAGTTTACTGAGTTGCAGTTTTGCTGTAGCACCTGTCCTATAACATTACCAGTAAGAATAAACCTAGACAAGACAGTCCTTTCATTTTTGAAAATCTTTGCATTGCCTCAGCAGCATTAAATGGCTAATGTGAGATGCAGAGGGGTGAAAATCCACGCTTGACTGCACTGCAACTTGTTGAGAGAGGATGAATTATCTGTAGCTTAGCCAAATCCTGTCCTTATCCAAAAGTGGGGGGGTTATTAGTCAGCAGCCAGAGTAGGTATTCTGGCTGCCAATAATTTTCCTCCTTAATTTGGGGACTTGAAGGTCAATGGTCTTGATTGGGGTCTACTGACACCAATGCAGTGTAAGAAATTGGCTTGATTTAAGGTTTTCACACACTTCATACGTCAGTACTACATCAGGCATTGAGTTTATCCACTGAACTATTTTGTGGAAATAATTAAGAATGCAGCAATTACTGCTAACCAGTTATGTTGTACACGTTTTGCTCTTTGCAAGACATTGTAAAATTAAAAGTTGTAATTGAAATAAATTATTAGGATGTAATTTACAAAACAGACCTCATCTCAAGTGAAGTAAACATATGCACAAACCAATAAACCGATTTGTTGCACTTCGACTGTGGTTTGCTCAGTCCAGTAAAAGTTTATTTAAAGTACTGTAGAGCTGTATGAAAAGCTTGTTTTTGTTTCTAAGCAAGACTACACTCCATCACAAACTCAGCAGCTGTGTCCACTTTTTGAATGTCAATTAAAGGTGTTTATACAATCATAAATATTCCTGTAGGGTACAGAAAATGAATATTATTCCAATTGCACTTTATTAAGTGAGAGGTTTGCGTTAGTTGTGGAAGGTAAAATAAAGAAAAAAGTATTCACCAAGCGTGTATATATGTTGATTTTAAAGCAATCCTTCTCTCATTGTGAAGTTAGGGTGTATATAGTTCTGAGAAGAGCTGTTCCAAATGGTGACTTGCTGTGAGCTGAACTGTTATGATAAATAACAACTTCGTCTGAAGCACAATTATTGGGCAAACATAATTTAAAATATGACTGAACTAATTACTTGGAAAGGTGACATTTTGAATGAAATGGTCTGTTGGGTGGTTTGTTGAATGTTCTATGGTATTAACTGTTCAGCTTTAGCAGGGAAGTGCACCCTCCACCTCAGCAAAATCACCTGACTGAGATCACCACACTTTAGATTAGATTCCCTACAGTGTAGAAACAGGCCCTTCGGACAACAAGTCCACACCAACTCTCCAAAGAGTAACCCTCCCAGTCCCATTTCCTTCTGACTAATATACCTAACACGATGGGCAATTTAGCATGGCCAATTCACCTGACCTGTACATCTTTGGACTGTGGGAGGAAACCCATGCAGACACAGGGAGAATGTGCAACTCCACACAGACAGTCACCCGAGGCCAGATTCGAACCTGGGACCCTCGTGCTGTGAGGCAGCAGTGCTAACCACTGAGCCACCGTGCTGCCCTTAGTGATAGTTAGTGCAATTAATGCACCTGCTTTTTCAGGCTATTAAGCATCGCTTATTGGGCCCAATGTCAGATAACCCAGAAGGAGACGGAAAATTAATATCATAAAAAAAGAGGAATATGAAATGAGTATCAAAAGTTTATTTGATGCTTAACTGAAAGAAGCATTCCTCTGCTCTCCTGGTTGACCATTTGCTTCTACAGTTTGTAAACTTCAGCATGTCTTCTGCATCTTAGCAATCACCAAATCCAGCTAACCCATTACCCCTCTGCTCATTGGCTTTTTATAGCTCCTGGCGCAATAATTTGAATTGGAAACTCATCTTTGTCTTCAAATCCCTTAAGAGCATTTTTCTGTAACATCACCCCTCTTATTAAAAATTTGTGTTCCTCTCATTCTGGCTGTTTCTGCATTCTCACTTTCCTTTGCTCCACCATTGACAACTGTCTACCTCCTAGCTTTTTAATTCCACCTACTCCCAAACCTCTCCATCTTGCTCTGTCTGCTGCTTTAAGGCACTCCTTATAACCTATCTTTTTCCTGTTCAGTATCTGTTTATGTGGCTCAATCTGATAGTGAAGTGTTGTTAAAAGTCCCAAAATGCATACATGCTTGTAATCCAGTAAGTAAATATAACTTACCATGACATTCAGAACTCGTGAGCATCAAACTGACTTGCACCTGTGGTCTGCTTAAAAGTAATGATCATATGGAGCAAGAGCAAAGGTCAACATAATACATCTTTAACTGAAGACTATTGATCCAGTCCTGATTTCTATTCAGCACTGAAGTGCATTTTGGGTAAGGGCAGCTGTGACCATGTATAATGGAATGGACCTGTTGACGTGGCACCAACTCAGTTAGACAAGGCACTGGAGAGCTGCCAAAAGTAAAAAAGGTTGGGAGAGGAGAGCCAAAATAAAACTGAGAGGAGTAGGAACCTGTGCCGGGCAAGAGATAGCCATCATAGCCCAAAGCATGTCAGCTCCAATCAGGAGAAGGGTTCAGAAACCTACCTGTAAGCATGTGTGTATCTTCATGTCACAGTGACGCCTTACTGAATGGAAGAGGATGGGGAGGTGGGTAAGTAAGTATTGGCTTCTTTCTTGCCCTCTAAAATTACTGGGTTCTTTCAGAACAAAAGTAATACATGTGATAAGGCCAATGGATGTTGGGAAACCGTTGGCTGTGTTCTGACAATTTGATCCAATTCAAGGATGTGTTGACAGCTCACTATGGTAAACATTTCGGACTCCTTGGTGATCTTATAAAAGTTTGTCGAGAGAAAACTAGCAAAGCAGATTTCGTTATATTTTATGAACAGAACCCCAAGTCTTTTCTGTTCAAATTGGAAATATGAACTGACCTGACCCATTGTACCCATGTTTACATTGTAATTTCTTGAATCCATTAATGCACATTGTATTTCTGAGTCTTGTTTAATGTTATCAATTTTTAGCAGCTTGTTATAAATGCATAAACAAGAAAGGACAAGCTATTGGTTTAAAAAATGTATAGTTTTGTGGATTGCAATAACAAGTCAAACTCCTTGGGTGAAATTTACCAAACTCTTGAGCGATGTGGTCAGTGATGGAAAAATTTGGTGAAAATGGGAAATCAAATGGTTAACCTTGAGGAAAGAAGTCCAGTTTTCCTTGAAAACAATATGTTCTGAATCTCACTAATGAGCAACAATATTATTTCCAAATATTCACATCTTATCAATAACAAAACTTGTCGCACTTCAGTGCAGATCCCAATTTTCTTCGCCTTCCCTGAGAGACTAGATGCCATCAATTCTCCACATGGAATTAGCATTGTTACCTGGCAGCAGCAGATTGCCATTTCCTTCTCTGCGCCTTTTGCACAACTCCACCTCATCACCATTTCCGTGCATGCTCATGGACACAGTCCTTTTTCACCCTTTGTTCACGCAAGTGGGCATCGCCAAGCCACTAATCTTCCCACATCATCATAGTGCTTCAGCCCTTCAGAACTTCACTTTGTAACTGAAGGACACATATGACTTGATCCTGACAGATTGCTGCATCGACTCATGATGCACTTATGGCTTTTAGTTTCTTAGCATCACTTGCTTTGCATTTAGTTGAAAACTGCCATCCTCTGTGGTTTGAATTGCTTTTTAATGTTTAGACGTTTTGATTCTAATTTATAGGCTACCAGCCTGTGTGGTTTGCCTTGCTTTTTATTGCAGAGGAGGAGGCATACATCTGGTCATAGAGCCTGTTTCCGTGATGTATGACCCTATGGCCCAACACATCTGTGCCGACATTAAACTGAACTAGTCCTATTTGCCTGTGGTTGGCCCATATACCTCTAAATCTTTGCTATCCATACATCTGTCCAAATATCTTTTAATTGTTGTAATTGTACCTAACTCTAGCACATTATTTGGCAGCTCGTTCCATATACACACCACCCTCTGTGTGAAAAAGTTGCACCTCAGGTCCCATTTAAATCTTTCACCTCTCACCTTAAACCTATGCCCTCTCGTTTTAGACTCGCCCATCCTGGAAAAAGCCCTTGGCAATTGACCTTATCTTTGCCCCTCATGATTTTACAAACCTCGATAAGGTAACCCCTCAGCCTCCTACTCTCCAGGGGAAACAAGTCCCAGCCGATCCAGCCTATTCCTATAACTCAAACTTTCCACTCTCAGTAATATCTGTGTAATATCTGATTTCACACGCTCTCCAGTTTAATAAAATCCTTCCTATGGCAGGGTGACTAGAAGTTGTATGCAGTACTCCAAATGCGACCTTGCTAATGTCTTGTAAAGACCTAACATGACATCCCAACTCCTATACTCAATGTTCTGACCAATGAAGAAAATTGTGCCAACTGCCTTCTTAACTACCCTATCTGTGATGCCACTTCCAAGGAACTATGTACCTGCACGTCTGGGCCTCTATATTTGACAACACAAGGCCCAACCATTACATTGTAAATCCTGCCCTGGTTTGTCTCACCAAAATCCAGCTCTTCACATTTATCTAAATGAAACGCCATCTGCTACTCCTTGGCCCACTGGCCTAGTTGATCAAGATCTCCCATTGTTCTATTAGATAACCTTCCTCACTATTATTTCACCAATTTTGGTGTCATCCACAAATTTACTAACAATGCCTCCTCTCCTCATCCAAATTTAGGTAAATGACGAACAACAGTGGACCCAGTACTGATCCTTGTGGCACAGAGCTGGTCACAGGCTTCAAGTCAGAACAACAACTCTCTGCCTCCTACTATCAAGACAATTTTGGTTACAGCTCTCCCTGGATCCCATGTGGTATAAACTTTCTAACCAGTCTATCATGTGAAACCTTATCGAAAGCCTTGCTAAAGTCCATGGAGACAACTACTACTGAGCTGCATTTACCTACCTTCTTGGTCAACTTTTCAAAACAAAAACTCAATTATATTTGTGAGTGTGAGATGCAGTTTCATGGTTTGGAGCACTGAACAGTCAAATGGGGTGCACATATTGCTATATGATATCAAGCTACGTGAATGCTACACCTGCAAGATGTGCCAGTGTCTTATGCAGCAAACACACTGCATGTATTTCAACAAAATGGCCATGTCTGAAAGTCAAAAGGGAGCAGTTCTTGATGGGCTGAAGGGGAACTATGAGCAATCAGGAGATAATACCACAGTCAAATGTCTCATTTGATTCCTGTCCTGGATTTATAGTCCGTTAGGCATTTGATCCTTCTAGAGTCAGGAATTGGGTACCAGTCTGGGAACTAGAGACATAGTCTCTGGGCTGGGCTACTGTCTGTAAGGGCTATCCTGCCAAGTCAGCATGTGAGTGTGTCATGGTCAGTCCTGGGGTATTGTATATTAATGATCAGGGGTTTATCAGGGTAAAGTCGCTGAAGTCATGGGAGCAACTCATGGCTTGGGATGGGCTTCAATTATAATGGTTACTGAGGAAATGATTTACTGTGAAATAGGGCAATGCAAGACAGAAGAGTGGAACCGCATAGAGCTCAGAGGGGAACAGGAAGTCCCAGGGCAGGGGTTGGGTTTCACAAGTGACAATCACTCTGGCTAAGCGTATGGTTTACAAGGGCAGATAATTTACGAAGCCGTGGGCTCAGGGGATGAATTAGGGGCATTAGGGATCATATAGAGGATGAATGGAAATTGGAGAGGTGGTGGCACTAAAAGGTTACTGGGGGCTTAGGGACAGCAACTCCTAAAAGAACATGAAGGGCAGGGTACCTCAGATAGAGTCTGCGAAGAAATCACAATGACGTGAAGATGGAACCATGCCATCTTCAACTGCACAAAATGGCTGCCACCACATCCAGAGCGAGCAGTGTAGGTTACTGTTTTTCTCTTTGGGGGTAGAGTATAATTTTTTAAAAATATGACCCTTCTCGGAGCGTTATGTGTCCACTAATTCAGTAATACCACCCACTAGCATCATATTGTGTTTCATTAGCAGGAAATTCTTTTCACTAAAATAAAGCATTAAAAATGATGGCCTCAGACAATTATCACGATTAAATACACTGCACTTATTGCCTCCTTATCTTGTCAGGTAGGCAAATGTATTCAGAAGCTAACTTATATGTTTTACCTGGGTTAGCTAAATCTGTATTATTAGATTACTTGCAGTGTGGAAACAGGCCCTTCGGCCCAACAAGTCCACACCGACCTGCCGAAGCGTAATCCACCCAGACCTATTCCCCTACATTTACCCCTTCAACTAACACTACGGGCAATTTAGCATGGCCAATTCGTCTAACCTGCACATTTTTTGGATTGTGGGAGGAAACTGGAGCACCCAGAGGAAACCCACGCAGACACAGGGAGAATGTGCAAACTCCACACAGTCAGTCGCCTGAGGCGGGAATTGAACCCGGGTCTCTGGTGCTGTGAGGCAACAGTGCTAACCACTGTGCCACCGTGCTGCCCTGACATTGGAAAACAACTGCTGTATTTGCGTTCAGATTTGCTGCTATGACCCTCTTGGGGAAAGTGCAGTGATTCCTGAGCCCCATTATTTTTAGGATCACCGCAAAAGTTATTGATTTAATGAAGTATGCAAAGGCTGAAATCTACCTGATTGATAGACTCAGATTTACAGTTCAATACAAATAAATAGACTCTAGCTAAACAAAACAATGTGCTAGCAATATATACTTTGCATATTAAAACTCTTCCTCTTTTTAAAAAAAACCCTACACATATGCAGGCAGACACAGACAAGAAAAACAAATTGCTGTTCTGAGTGGAAGGGGAAAATGCAATGGGAAGCACAGTTCAATAGCAACAGTCCACAAGATTTGATGAGACATTCCTTCTGTTCTCTGAAATCCTACTCTAGGTTTGTTCATTTCTTTTGAAGATGTATAGGGCTGTTGGTTCACTAATTATGAAGTTGTTTAGATGCTAATTAAAGGCAACAGTTTATAGCAACTAATAGGAAAAAGTTAGCTTTCTTTGGGGTTCATTATTTTTACAAAAGAGAGTTGAGAGACATAGAATCTGCTCCTACAGCATTGGAGGCTTCGACTGTATCATAAAGATTCAAACTGTTCACCTGATCAGGAGCCAGTCAGAGTTGTCATCAAGCTAATGATTTACAGCATCTACAACTGTCACAGTTGCACAAACCAATCAGCTGCTGAATCTTATTCTGCACACACACCATATGTGTTGTGTGTGTAAGATGTGGCGTCTTATATCTCTTTCCCACTTCTTACAAAGTAACGGTGTAAATGCAACTCACAATGAGCTCCAGTAACTTGTTTTTAAAATTCTTTCCACAATTCCTGGCTTTAAAACATTCTTTCCCCATTTTAGTCCACAATCAAAAGTAAAGAAAACTAAAAAGATGCAATCCTTGCACTGTGTACACTGCTAATTTGCCCTGAAATGCTTAACCAATTTAACTTGAGACAAGCAGCATTTTAGGTAGCTTTTCTCAGCAGGCCTGTACACCATGAGGGGGAGTTGAGAGATGAACGTTCCATTGTATACCTCCCAGCCTTGAATGGAAATGCATTCCTATGAAAAGGGTAGTAAAATAAAGATGCATGGCATTACGGGCAATGTATTAGCCTGGACAGAGGATTGGTTGACTAACAGGAAGCAAAGACTGGGGATAAATGAATGCTATTATGGTTGGCATTCAGTAACTAGTGATGTGCCTCAGGGATCAGTTTTGGGACCATAATTATTCACAATTTGCATAGATGATTTGGAGTTGGGGACCACGAGTAGTTTGTCAAAGTTTGCAGATGACACTAAGATGAGTGGCAGAGCAAAGTGTTCAGAGGACTGTGAAACTTTTAAGAGGAACATACATACTTTAAGTGAGTGGGCAAAGGCCTGGCAGATGGAATGCAATGTTAATAAATGTGAAGTCATCCATTTTGATAGGAATAGCAGTAAAAAGGACTATTACTTGAATGTAAAAGGTTGCAGCATGCTGCTGTGCAGAGGGACCTGGGTGTCCTTGTGCATGAGTCACAGAGGGTTGGTCTGCAGGTATAACAAGTAGTTAGGAAGGCAAATGGAATTTTGTCCTTCATTGCTAAAGGGATTGAGTTTAAAAGCAGGGAGGTTATGTTGCAGCTGTACAGGGTGCAGGTGAGGCCACACCTGGAGTACTGTGCACAGTTTCAGTCTCCTTACTTGAGAAAGGATGTACTGGCACTGGAGGGGGTGCAGAAGAGGTTCACTAGGTTGATTCTGGAGTTGAGGAGGTTGGTTTACGAGAAGATACTGAGTAGACTTGGATTATATTCATTAGAATTTAGAGAAATGAGGAGGGATCTTCTAAAAACATATAAAATTATGAAGGCATTAGATAAGATAGAAGTAGGGAGGATGTTTCCACTGGCAAGTGAAGCTAGACAAGAGGGCAGAGCCTCAAAATTAGGGGGAGCAGATTTAGGACTGAATTGAGGAGGAACTTCTTCACCCAGAGAGTAGTAAATCTATGGAATTCCCTGCCCAGTGAAGTAGTTGACGCTACTCTAGTAAACGTTTTGAAAGCCAAGATAGATATTCTTTTGAACAGTAAAGGAATTAAGGGATATGGTGAGAGGGCGGGTAAGTTGAACTGAGTCCATGAATCGATCAGCCATGATCTTATTGAATAGTGGAGCAGACTCGAAGGGCCAGGTGGCCTCCTCCTGCTCTAGTTCTTATGTTCTCTCTTGTGGGTGCCTGCTGCACCAGCCTATGAACCCAAGTAGATACGGCACCTGAAGTGAGACCAATCTCCTTTATCATCCTTTTGCCTTCTCATTGACACACCGAGCAACTACGTCTGGAGTCCACGTGCATATCATACAAAACTGAGAGTTAGTAGGAGACAATAAGGACTGCAGATGCTGGAAGTCAGAGTCAATAGATGTGAAATTGGAATAGCAGAGCACGTCAGGCAGACCCTGGGGAACAGCAAAATCAATGTTATGGGTGCAAAAATTGCTTTTCCTGCTCCTCAGATGTTGTCTGACCCTCTGCGCTCTTCTAGCTTCACATCTATTGACTCTGAGGGTGTTAGACCCGGGTCTCGATGACAACAACTAGCCTGTCCATGGAAACAGCTGCACTCATACATACCAGAGCCAGCACAGTACTGGTACCAATAGTGAACTTCTCCATCCTTCAATCCAATTTACTGACTGCCTCCGACAAACCTACCTGCTCTTCCTGTACCTGTTTGTGTATATTGTCAAAACTATTAATGGCTGAATCCCTGAGATCATCATCTGCCTGAGTGCCAGAGGCTTCGGATGTTTCTTCTTCAGTCAGTTACAGAGATATATGAGATATAGGGCTCAGCTTCAGAGTGAGGAGATGACTCTTTAGAACTGAGATGAGAAGGAATTACTCAGCTAGAGAGGGCTGAATCTGTGGAACTCATTACTGCAGAAAACTGTGGAGGCCAAGTCATTCTGTGTATTTAAGACAGAGATAAGTAGGTTCTTGATTAGAAAGGGGATAAAAGGTTACGGGGAGAAGGTAGAGGAATGGGATTGAGAAACGTCAACTACAGTCGATTGGCAGAGCAGACTTCATGGATCATATGGCCTAATTCTGTTCTTATGTCTTATGTCATTATCACAGATTATGCTCCTAAATCTAATCTGGATAGAAAAACCATGAAGGTGTAACTCTCTGAGTTGGTGGAGAGTGCAAGTGAATATAAGTTCAACGTGTTCCTCCTCAGAGGTAGAGGTGGAAATGAGGATCTCCAGCGCTGGCTTTTTTTTGGCTAAGGATCACTGCCTGCTGTTGGTGCCTATATAAGAGAAAAGAAGGAACTACTAGTCGAAGAGAAATGAAAGCTTGTGCTGATTCAGAATGAGTTAACACTGGCACTAGTGGAACAGTAATGCAGCATGACACAGAAAAGCTCACTGGATTGGTTAGGTATGCCATGGCCCCAGATGCTTCTGTGGCCAAATCAAATGTTTTTCTCCTGATATGGGGTGAGGAGTTTTATGTCTGCCACCCTCCCACCCCACCCGCTGCTGTTCCTGACCTGGTTGTGAAGCATTTTTTTATTTTAATAAGATAAAGATAGGGCTGAATAAGCTTGACGTGGATGAGAGAGTCATTCATGCTGATACAAGGGCTGTTGGGCCGGAAATAGTTTTGGAATGATGAGGTGGGTGAGAACCATTGAGTAGACATGTTGCATTGCATTGGTGAGAGTTACGATGAACAACTTATTTGTGGACACTTGCATTTACAGTGAATACTACAGTAACATACAGTGCAAAGCTTCAACAGTCGCCAGACTCTGGTGCCATTTTGAACAATTTAAGAATAAAAAGAATAAAAGATATAACTGAAAGAGAATAGTTTAAGAATAAAAAGGATAAACTACATAATTGAAAGAGAGTCCTGAGCCCTGAGCCAGCTTACTGACATCTGTTGCGATACCTCTCCTCCACTGACTTGCTGGCCCACCAGTGTAGGAGTTGCCACTCTGTAGACACCATCTCTTCACAACTGGGCCCACCTCACTGCTGTTGCTACCAATGCCCTTGCTGGGTGCCATGCTGAACCCACATTCACCCCGCAACTGAGAGTCCCTGGCTCTGCTGTCCTCTTGATGATGCCACGTGAGTGGCCCTGTGAGTCAGAGGTAGCTGAGAGAAATAATGACACTTACTCTTTCTGTGAATTCCATTCCACCCCGGGCACTGCATTGACCCAGATCGTTATGTCAGTCCAAGCTGGCTGTTTCTGGTGTCATGGCATTCTTTGGTGATCAACAGGAGAAAGGATAGCCCTCCTGTCCACCACTCTGTCCAAGCTGAAGATCCCTGTTCAATAGTTGGGGAGCTAACTTTCATTCTGGGCTGTTGCATTCTGGGTAGCACTGGGACACCGCTGTAAGACCATAAGACATAGGAGTGGAAGAAAGGCCATTCGGCCCATCGGGTCCACTCCGCCATTCAATCATGGCTGATGGGCATTTCAACTCCACTTACCCGCATTCTCCCCGTAACCCTTAATTCCTTGTGACATCAAGAATTTATCAATCTCTGCCTTGAAGACATTTAGCGTCCCGGCCTCCACTGCACTCCGCGGCAATGAATTCCATAGGCCTACCACTCTTGGGCTGAAGAAATGTCTCCGCATTTCTGTTCCGAATTTACCCCCTCTAATTCTAAGGCTGTGTCCACGGGTCCTAGTCTCCTCCCCTAA
>NC_057738.1:11432163-11447084 GCF_004010195.1 Chiloscyllium plagiosum | reverse complement strand
GCTTTCTTAATCACGGATTCAACCTGCATGTTTACCTTTAGAGAATCCTCGACTAGCACTCCCAGATCCCTTTGTACTTTGGCCTTATGAATTTTCTCACCGTTTAGAAAGTAGTCCATGTTTGTATTCTTTTTTCCAACATGCAAGACCTCGCATTTGCTCACATTGAATTCCATCAGCCATTTCCTGGACCACTCTCCCAAACTGTCTAGATCCTTCTGCAGCCTCCCCACTTCCTCAGTACTACCTGCCTGTCCACCTAACATCGTATCATCGGCAAACTTCGCTAGAATGCCCTCAGTCCCTTGATTCAGATCATTAATATATAACGTGAACAGCTGCGGCCCCAACACTGAACCCTGCGGGACACCGCTTGTCACCGGCTGCCGCTCCGAAAGAGAATGTTTTATCCCAACTCTCTGCCTTCTGTCAGACAGCTAATCCTCAATTCATACCAGTAGCTCACCTCGAACACCATGGGCCCTCACCTTACTCAGCAGCCTCCCGTGTGGCACCTTATCAAAGGCCTTTTGGAAGTCTAGATAGACCACATCCACTGGGTTTCCCTGGTCTAACCTACTTGTCACCTCTTCAAAGAATTCCAACAGGTTTGTCAGGCATGACCTCCCATTACTAAATCCATGTTGACTTGTTCTAATCCGACCCTGCTCTTCCAAGAATTTAGAAACCTCATCCTTAATGATGGATTCTAGAATTTTACCAACAATCAAGGTTAGGCTAATTGGCCTATAATTTTCCATCTTTTGTCAAGGGGGTTACAACAGCAATCTTCCGATCATCCGGGACTTTCCCTGACTCCAGTGACGTTTGAAAGATCTCAACCAACGCCTTCGCTATTTCCTCAGCCACTTCCCTCAGAACTCTAGGATGTCGCCCATCGGGGTCAGGAGATTTATCAATTTTAAGACCTTTTAGCTTTTCTAGCACTTTCTCTTTTGTAATGGCAACCATACTCAACTCAGCCCCCAAGTCCCTTTAATTGTTGGGATATTACTCATGTCTTCCATGAGTATGTCTATTTTTGCCTGTTGTTTGTTTCTTACGTATTGAAAGAAACTTTTACTATCATTTCTAATATTACTGGCTAGCCTACCTTCATATTTGATTCTCTCCTTCCTTATTTCTCTCTTTGTTATCCTCTGTTTTCGTAGCCTTCCCGATCTTCTGATTTCCCACTGCTCTTGGCCACTTTATAGGATCTCTATTTTTCTTTAATACATTTCCTGACAGCCATCCCCGGATAATCTTTCTTTTCTTGGGGATGAACCTCTGTACAGTGTCCTCAATTATACCCACAAACTCCTGCCATTTTTGTTTTACTGTCTTCCCCACTAGGCTCTGCTTCCAGTCTATTTTCGTCAGTTCCTATCTCATGCCCTCATAATTACCTTTATTTAACTGTAACACCATTACATCCGATTTTGCCTTCTCTCTTTCAAACTGCAGACTGAACTCTACCATATTATGATCGCTGCTTCCTAAGTGTTCCCTTACTTTAAGATTTTTTATAAAGTCTGGTTCATTACATAGCACTAGGTCCGTAATAGCCTGCTCCCTTGTGGGCTCTATGACAAGCTGTTCCAAAAAGCCATCCTGTAAGCATTCCATGAATTCCCTTTCTTTGGATCCACTGGCAACATTATTTATCCAGTCCACCTGCATATTGAAGTCTCCCATGATCACCGTGAAGTTGCCTTTCTGACATGCCTTCTCTATTTCCCAGTACATGTTGCGCCCCTGGTCCTGAGCACTGTTAGGAGGTCTGTACATAACTCCCATTACCATAACTCACATTAGTGTAAGAGGGGTAGTTCCTGGCTGGCAGTGTCTGTGTGCACAGCGGTTTTGGCATAAGTCTGGCACCAGCAGCATGGACGTCACATTGTCCTAGCAGCGGCCAGCACCTTTGCCTTTTCTGTTCCCCAATTCCACAAAACGTATGTTGACATGAACAGTTGTGTGATTAATGAACTGAAAATCAAAAGATTGTGTGAGATAAGTCAAAAAGTCCATGGTGTGCCAGCTGTCATGAATCTCTCGATAATAGCTTTGGCAAAAAAAAGGGAAAATTCAGGCCCTTAAGTATTTTTTTCTATTTTCAGTTTTCACTTTAAAAGCATCCTGGGATTCAAATTTGCATAAAACGTTTGAATGATTTTAAAAATATCGTCAACTTTCTAGCTCACTGTTCTCTTTGCACAGAATTGAGGGCTTGGTGGGTGAGTGAGGAGCTGAGGAAAGTTACTGTTAATAAGTCTGTCTTCTAACAATGGTTCTTGTTTGTAAAGTAAAAGGCCTCTTCTGAAATAATTTTATTTTGTCAGATAGGTAAAGAGTTGCGAGAGATTCTGTTTGAGAATTTTATCTGTGGTCTGTGATGCAGCAATGCCCAATCTGTATTTTGTTCACATATTTTCAGCCTGAGTAGCTACTGCTGGATCCACAGCTGTTCTGACTCAGAAACAGCCTTGTTGAGGAAATGATAATAGTGAAGTAGCACCAGATTGCTTACAGATGTCATTCTGATCTGGGCCATGTTAGCACCACATAGACAGAATTTTAAAAAGTGTTTCTTGCCAAAACCTACAAGTGAGGAAAATGACACACGTATCCATTTTAAAAATCATGTTTAATATTTTTAAACTCACCTCACAGTGATCTCCCAATTGACTATTTTTATGAAAGGGCGTAGATTACTTTAAAATTTATATGTAATGTATATGTCAATTCAATTATGGGGAAAAAGTGAATGGACTTTTCCTTTCATTAAACTGGGTGTACAATCTAGGATTGACCTCAGTCTGATTCACATTTGTGTTGTGGCAGGGGAAAACTTCAATTGGTTTCAGTGGCCTTAGCATAAGAAATGATACTTTCAGACCATTGTTCATTGAGCATTCCCTCCTAGATGTTTACTTGTGTGGATTTTGTGCCCATGAGCTCACTCATCTGCCCAGATAAGCCAGTATGATGTCTGTGATGTAAGCCATGGGATTTCTGTTTGTTTTAAAAAAATATTAATTCTAAATTTGGGCTTTGGGGTTTTGAGTTAGTAACTGGTGGGTCTTCTGTGTGTCTAAAGTTAATAATTATAAGTAATTCTGCAACCATGGTGATTTCATGTTGATGTTCATGAGGCCTAGCTTTAGGTTAAATGGGTTTTTTGCACCACTAATGTTATTTTGTTTATTTTGGATTATTTGCAAACCAGCATGGTGTAAATAATGGTGCTTCAATGTTTGTTAAAAGTTTAAAATCATAGAATATAATCCTTATTGTACACTTCTGTAACTTGTTTTTGTTTGAAGATGAAAGGAAACACCCAAAGCTTAGAGAGGCAGAATTTTAAGTTTCAGTTTTCAGTGCAGCAGTCCAATGCAGTCCTTGAAGTAAGATGGCTAAATAGACCCATATTCCTGAGAAGAAAAGGCAATGCAATGAACTAGGTTACCGTTGAGTGAAAAGTTTGTCTTAGTTCCAGACCAAAAGTGTTAGGCTAAAACTCTGAAGAAATTACATAAATCTGATACATTGAAGTTCAGGAGTTCAATGGCTCCAGGAAAAATATATCTGCAATTCCAGGTTAAAATTTGAAATTACGAATTAGAGGGATACTTGTGTGTGTATTGTACAAGTAATTCGTTAATGGCGTGGATTGATACATGGATGTATGATATATTTGCCATCATAGAAACATGGTCAGTGGAAGGGCTGGACTGGCAACCCAACATTCCATGGTATAGGATCTTTAGGTGAGACAGTGCAGGGTGTAAAAAGGGTGGTGGTGTAGCACTACTAATTAAGGGGTCAATTGCTGCAATAAGGAGAGATGATATCTTGGAAGGGTCCTCAACTGAGACTTTGTGGGTGGAACTTAGAATGTTAAGGGGGCAACTCCCTTACTGGGAGTGTATTATAAACCCCTAAAGAGTCAGCAAGAAAAAGAGGATCAAACATGTTGACAGTTCACACAGGTGTGTAAGAATGATAATTCAAACATAAGTTGGGATAGTCATAGTGTAAAGTGTTTAGAGGGGTCAGATTTTTTGGAATGTATCTGGGGGAGTACTTTGTATCAATCTTTGTGTCAAAGGCCCACCAAGAAATGGCACAGTGCTGGTTCTTGTTCTGGGGAAAGAAGCTGGACATGTATTTGGCAGTGGGGGAACATTTAGGCGATAGCAACCACAGCATGGTAGGGTTCAAATTTATTCTGAACAATGAAAAGGATGGCCTGCAAAGGATGGCTTTGACTTGGGGGAAGGCAGGATTTATTAAAGTAAAGCAGGATATGGCCACAATAGACTGGAGCTGGGAATAGCTCCTTATGGGTAAGTTTACAGTGGAGCAAGGGGTTGGGGCGGGGGGGTGGGAGGGGTGGCATTCAGAAAGGAATTGGGGAAATTATCAGTCCAACATATATCCTTTAGAGAGAAATGTAGGAGCAATAGGTCCAGAGATGCCTGGATGTTTAGAAAATACAGGTCTCAATAAAGAAGAAGAGTAGGACTTATAGCATGTCCAAAGGAATGCAGAAAGTACAGGAGGGAAGTTGCGAAAGCAATTAGAAGAGCAAATGGGGATAAGATGTAGAACTTGTGAACAGGATTAGCAGAAATCCAAAGATAGTTTTTAAATACACTAAAGGGAAGAGGTTAACCAGGAATAGAGTAGGGCCTGTTCGTGACCAAGTGAACAACCTGCATGTGAAGCCATAGGATATTAGAAGGGTGTTGAATGAATACTTCTCTTCGGTCTTCACTCTAGAAAAGGAGCACATTAATACGGAATTCAGGAAAAGGGACTGTGAGGAACTTGCACAGTTTGGCATAAGAAATGAGGTGGTATTGGAGGCTTTGTGGGGCTTAAAAACAGACAAATCCGCTGACCCAGATGAACGGCATCCCAGGTGTGCAGGTCAGGTGAATTGGCCATGCTAAATTGCCCATAGTGTTAGGTGCATTAGTCAGGGGTAAATATAGGGTAGGGAAAGGGCCTGGGTGGGTTAATCTTCAGAGAGTCGGTGTGGACTTGTTGGGCTGAAGGGCCTGTTTCCATACTGTTGGGATTCTAATTCTAATTCAGGCTGCAGTGGGAGGTGAGGCAGGAAATTGCAGGGGCAGTGACACAAATTTTAATTCCTCTGTGGCCACAAGGAAAGTGCCAGAGGACTGGAGGATGGCTAATGAGGTTCCATGTTTTAAGAGGGTTGTAGAGACTAACCAGGAAATTACAGCCCAGTGAGTCTCATGACACTGGTAGGGAAACTATTGGAGAAAATTCTGAAAGAGCCAATTAATAACCATTTAGAAAGGCATGGGTTAATCAGAGGTGGTCAGCATGGTTTTGTCAGAGGGAGGTCACGCCTAACAAATCTGTTAGAATGTTTTTGAAAATGTGATCATGTGTGGATGAAGGGAGTTCAGTTGATGTGGTTTATATGGATTTTAGCAAAGGTTTTGACAAAGTTCCACATAGAAGACAGATTGAAAAGGTTAAAGCAAATGGAATTGAGGGAAATTTGGAGAGTTGGATCAGAAACCAGCTTCGTAATAGATCACAAAGAGTAGTGGTAGAAGGCTGTTTGTGTGACTGGGCCAGTGTCCAGCAGTGTACCACAAGAATCAGTAGTGGCACCCTTGTAGTTGGTTATCAACAGCAAAGATATCGATAAAAATGTGGGGGAATGTTAAGCAAATTTGCAGACCACACCAAGATTGGTAGAGTGGTTAATAGCAAAGAAGATGGTTATAGTTTACAGGAAGATATAGATGGGTTGGTCAGATGGGCTGACCAGTAGCATTTAACCCTGATGGTATTTAACACCATATGTGTGAGGTGATGCACTTTGGAAGAAGAAACAAAATGAGTGAGTGTTTAATGAATAGAAGGACACTGGATAGCTTAGTGGAGCAGAGGGATCTTAGAGTAATAATGCACAGATCCCTGAAGTCAACAGAGCACGTGAATAGATAGTTAAGAGGGCATTTGGGACATTTGCCTTCATTAGTCTTGGCACAGAATATACTAGCAAGGGGGTACTGTGGGAGTTGTACAAAGTGTTGGTCAGGCTATGACTGGAGTAGAGTGTTCTGGTTACCTCACTACAGGATGAATGTGGTAGCACTAGAGAGGCCTACAGAGGTTGGCTGGGATGGAGGAGTTGAACAAGAGGAGAGACTAGATAGGCTTGGATTGTTTTCTTTACAGCAGAGAAGCCTGAGGGGGAAATGATTGAATTGTTTAGGATTATGAGGGGCATGGACAGGGAGAATGGAGAGCAACTGTTTCCCTTAGTTGAGAGATCAATCATGAGAAGGCATAGTTATAAGGTTAGTGACAGGAGATTCAAGGGGATTTGGGAAAAAAAAACGTTTTCACTCAGAAGGTGATGGTAATCTGGAATGCACCACCTAGAAACCTTACAACATTTAAAAAATATTTAGATGAGTACTTCAAATACCATAACATTAAAGTGGACAAGTGCAGGAAATTGGAATTAGAGCATTTTTAGTGGTAGTAATGTCAGTGCATACTTGATGGGCAAAGGGCCTTTTCTGCACTCGATGAATTTGTACCAAGGGTGTGTTTTGAATCTATACAAAAGCTGCTTTGTTTATTTTTTATTTATAAAAGAGTGTTTTGGGATTATCAGAATTAAAGTTTATGTTGTTTAAAAATGTTTAAAACAACTTAGACAGAGAAAAATAAATTAAAAGACTTGAATTTCAGGAGTAAGAGAAGAGGAAAATGGAGAGAGGAGAAAAGAAAATCAGAGAGAAATGCAAAACGAGATTAAATTAAGAAAACTCAAACTCCAAAGATGCAAGGAGCTTAGAGAACATGAGAAATCCAAAGAAAACTTAAAATAAAGAAGTGAGGTGGGGGTGGGGGGTAACACTAACCATTATTTAAACTGGCCTCTTAATTCTAATACCAACTTTTGAAGTATTATTTAACAGGGGTTAACAAGTTGTGTAGGACTCCTAGCCAAAACCAGGAATGGGAATTAATATCTTTTGATGATTATGAATGTTTCCACAGGTTTCCCTGAAGCAGACTCTTTGAAGAAGATGATTGCAAATGTTATAACGCTTATGTTTGTTCAAGTTTATACAAAATATAGATTACTCAAAGAAATACAATCAGATCAGGACTCAAATGTTATGATGCAGATACTTACAGTAATGATACTTACAATAATTCTCATTGTCTCTGTATTGCCCATAATTTCAATGTGTATTGAAAAGGGGATATCAAACTTTGAAGACCATCATTGCAGTTTATTGCCAGGAATATCCTTTTGCTTGGAATAAGGGAATTCCTTTGTTACTATTTACCTTTAGGAACACTCCTAGTAAATCCATAGGATTTAGTCCTTTTGAACTGATATATGGACATGAGGTAGGAACACCACAAATTAATTAAAGAAGCGTGATAAACTAAAACTCAACAGAGCTAATTTACATCTCAGTTTTTTGAGTGAAAGTGACCAATGCATGTGAATTGGCTAAAACATTTGAAGGAACCTAAACAAGTAAAGTTAGCTGGAGCAGATGAAAAGATCACTGTTCAAAATGTTGGTTATTAGGAGACAAAGTGTCAGCATATTTGACGTATCTTGTGAATCATTAAATGCAAAGTCTACCAGACCCTATAAAATTAAGAAGAAACTCAATGATGTAAATTATGTAGTGAGTAGTCGAGGCGGAAGAAAGACTCAGTGAGAGTGTCATGTTAACATGTTGTAAATATATGAAGGGGTGATAGGATAAAAGTGTGTTTATGGCAGCGAAGGATGTATGGAGTGAAATGGAAACCTTAGGGTAATAAAAGTTTGAATCTGGAATGGAAAATTCAAAAGTTAACTTTCTAACAATCAGGTTGCAAAATATAGAGGTACTCAAAAGATTAAATAGCATTATGTCCTAACTTCCAGAAAATGATTGAGGTAACTTATAATGGCTATTATAGAATTATCAAACAATTTGTGGGAATAGGCCAGGAGAAATAGTTTTGGCTGTTCCTCTTGTTCAAGTGGGGAATGCTATCTAAAATTCCCTATAAAGTAACACTTGTAGTGAATTAATCCAGTCAGATTAGCTCAGGTGAGAATAAAGATTAAGTTTATGATGGACAATGATATTATTGAAAAGGTCAAAGAAGCTGAATTCATCTATTGTGATGGTGCCAAAACCAATCGAATCACAAACATTTAGCATCGATTATCATAAACTCAACTTGGTAAAGAAAGGGGACTCATATTCTGGACTGTGACTGAATTGGTTGTGCTTTGTTTGTCACAAAAAGCAACTTGCTAAGGGAGTATTGGCAAGGTCTTGTAACCAAGAAAGCTAAAGAAATCTTGTCCTTTGTTACACTGGATGGACATAATCAGCGAAAAGCTACACTGTTCTGAATGTAAAATGAGCAAAGAACATTTCAACAGTTAACAAATAAAGTCATCAAAGGGCTTGATGACTTTGTTTGCATTGATGATTCGGTACATTTTAGCCAAACAGAAGAACAACATTCCCACTAAATTACAAAACTGGGCAGCCACTCCAATGTTCCATGGACCGCGATTGGTGTGCCAACCAATTTACTTCCAGTTCTGGAAATCGCAGCTGTACATGGACCTCAGAGCTATATGCAGCAGAAAAAATTAATTTGGAAATAACGCCTAGAAAGAGAATTTATACTATTTGACTGAACTGTTTGATTGGCTACAAAAAGTCAATTTGGTTATCAATTTGGCCAAAAATGAGTTTGCTCAGGCCAAGTTGGCTTATTTGGCCCGTACTGTGAGGAAAGGTGACTCCTAGAAACATAAAATTGCTAACATTTCTGTATTTTCCCATGCCTAAGACAAAATGTGAAGTCTTCTGTTATGAGTGGTTTCTTTCACAAGTTCGTTCCAAACTTCAGTTGCACACTTAACAAACTTGATTAAAACAAGCACAACAGTTGAATGGACAGAATGTCTCAAATTGCTTTTAAACGTTTGAATATTGGACTAACAACACCACATTAAATTATGCAAAGCCATTCAAATTGACTGTTGATACCAGACATTAGTACGGAGGCTGTTTTATTGCAAGAGGGCAAGACATGGATTAAATGGCCTGTTTAGTATTTGTCAAAGACATTTACTGGATATCAAGAAAAATATTCAGACAATGAAAAAGAGACATTGAGTCTTGTACTGGTTCTTTTGCAATATTGCCAATAATAATGGACAAACTGTTGTTCATAACTATAATACTTTGATATTTCTGTAAACCATTTGGGATAATAACTTATGATTATTTCACTGGAGCTTAATTCTTCAGTTTGAAAAAACATTCATGTGCCTGGAAAAGAAAATGTAGTTGTGGCCATTTTATTGAGAGCACACAAGCCAGAGACTGTGTGATGATTGCTCTAGATTGTTAAAGGGCAAAGATGATATTTAGTAGAATGATACTACTATGTTGGATGTCGGAGATTAGGAAGATTCTCCATGTTACTGATGATTATGTCTGCAAGGAGTGTGTTTCATTGTGAATCCTAACAAATCGCATGGATCAGTTGGAGCAGCAGTTAGAGGCAATGAGAAATTTGCAGGAGCTAGGGGGTGTGATGGATGGCAGTTGCAGGAAAGGAGATAAACTGAAAATACAATCAGGTAGATGCGTTACCTTCAAGAAAGGTAGAAGAGGGAGGCAGGTAGTGCAGGAATCTCCTATGGCTATTCCCATCTCAAATAAGTATGCTATTTAGGAAAACAAAGGGCTGATGGACTCTCAGGGGAATGTAGCACTGACAGCCAGCTTTCTGGTACCAAGACTGGCTCTAATGTAATGAGGGATACGTTAAGTTCCAAGCAATCGATTGTGACAGGGGAATCTGTAGTCAGATAGACATTTCTGTGGCTGACAGCAAGACATCAGAATGATGTGTTGCCTCCCTGGTGCCAGGATCAAGGATATCTCAGAAAGAGTGCAGAATATTCTCAAAGGGGAGAGGGACCAGCAGGAGATCATTGCACACATTGGAACTAATGTCAGAGGAAAAGAAAAGAATGAGATTCTGAGGAGAGAAAATAGGAAGTTAGGCAGGAATTTAAAAAGGTGGTCCTCGAGGGTATCAATATCTCGATTACTCCCAATGCCATGAGCTAGTGAGGGTCGGAATAGGAGGATAGAGCAGACGAATGTGTGGCTGAGAAGCTGGTGCAGGGGAGAAGGATTCACATTTTTGGATCATTGGAATCTCTTCTGGGGTAGGTGACCTATAATAAGGAGAGCGGATTGCACCTAAATTCGAAGTAGGCTAATATACTGGCAGGAAGATTTGCTGGAGCTGCTGAGGAGGATTTAAACTAGTAAGGTGGAGGGGTGGGACCCAAGGAGATAGTGAGGCAAGAGATCAATCTGAGACTGGTACAGTTAGGAAAAGAAGCGTGTCAAACAGTCAGGGCAGGGAGGAATAAAGCAAGGAACAAGGTAGGATTGATAAATTAAACTGCATTTATTTCAATGCAAGGGGCCTAACAGGGAAGGCAGATGAACTCAGGGC
Organism: Chiloscyllium plagiosum; assembly: GCF_004010195.1. Classification (NCBI taxonomy): domain Eukaryota; kingdom Metazoa; phylum Chordata; class Chondrichthyes; order Orectolobiformes; family Hemiscylliidae; genus Chiloscyllium; species Chiloscyllium plagiosum. The sequence goes on along the minus strand of NC_057738.1, from coordinate 11,436,503 downwards.
ATGGTTAGGAACATGGGACTGGGATATCATAGCAATTTCAGAAACATGGTTCGGGGATGGGCAGGACTGGCAGCTTAATGTCCCAGAGTATATATGCTAAAGGAAGGATAGAAAGCGGGGCAAGAGAGGAGTGGGGAGTGGCATTTTGATTAGGGATAACATTACGGATGTACTTAGGGAGGATATTCCTGGGACTATATCCAGGGAAGTTATTTGGTTAGAACTGAGAGATAAGAAAGGGATGATCATCTTTTTGGGATTGTGCTATAGATCCCCCAATAGTCAGCAGGAAATTGAAAAACAGATTTGTAAGGAGATCTCAGTTATCTGTAAGAACAGTAGGGTGGTTATGGTAGTGGAGTTTAACTTTCCAAACATATTCCGGGACTGCCATTGTGTTAAGGGCTTGAATGGAGAGGAATTTGTTAAATGTGTCCAAGACAATTTTCTGATTCATTATGTGGATGTACTTACTAGAGAAGGAGCAAAACTTGACCTACTGCTGGGAAATAAGGCTGGGCAGGTGACTGAGGTGTCAGCGGGGGAGCACTTTGGGGTCAGTGACAAAAATTACATTAATTTTAAAATAGTGACGGAAAAGGATAGATTGGATGTAAAAGTTAAAGTTCTAAATTGGAGGAAGACCAATTTTGATGGTATTAGGCAAAAAGTTTCAAAAGCTGATTAGGGTCAGATTTCTGCAGGTAAAGGAATGACTGGAAAATGGGAAGCCTTCAAAAATGAGAAAACGAAAGTCCAGAGACAATATGTACCTCTTAGGGTGAAAGGCAAGGTTGGTAGGTGTAAGCAATGCTGCATGATAAAAGAAATTGAGGTTTTTGTCAAGAAAAAGAAGGAAGCAAGTGTTAGGTATAGACAGCAGGGATCAAGTGAATCCCTACAAGGGTATAAAGACAGTAGGAGTATATTTAAGAGGGAAATAAGGAAATAAAAGAAGAGGACATGAGATTGCTTTGGCAAATAGGATTACGGATAATCCAGAGGGACTCTTCAAATACAGGAAGAGAAAGAGGGTAACTAGGGACAGAATACGACCCCTCAAAATCAGCAAGGCTGCCTCTGTGTGGAGCTGCAGGAGATGGGGCAGATACTAAACGAGTAGTTTGCATCAGTGTTTACTGTGGAGAAGGATATGAAAGATATAGAACTTGGGGAAATAAATAGCGATATCTTGAAAAATGTTCATATTACAGAGAGGAGGTGCTGGATGTTTTGAAAAGGCATAAAGGTGGATAAATCCCTGGGACCTAATCAGGTGTATCCGAAAACACTGTGGGCAGCTAGGGAAGTGATTGCTGAGCCCCTTACTGATTTGTATCATTGATAACCACGTGAGGAGCCAGAAGTCTGGAGGTTGGCGAGCGTGGTGCCACTATTTAAGAAAAGTGCTAAGGAAAAGCCAGGGAACTACAGACCAGTGGGCCTGAGATCGTTGGTGGGTAAATTGTTGGACAGAGTCCTGAAGGAAAGGATTAACATGTATTTGGAAAGGCAAGGGCTCAGTAGAGATAGTCAGCATGGCTTTGTGTGTGGGAAATCATTTCTCAATAATTTAATTTCAGTTTTGAATAAGTAAAGAAGATTGATGAGGGCAGAGCAGAGGACATGATCTATATGGACTTCAGAAAGGCATTCAACAAGATTCCTCATGGGAGACTGGTTAGCTAAGTTAGATCACATGGAATACAGGGAGAACTAGATATTTGGATACAGAACTGGCGCGAAGGTAGAACACAGAGGGTGGTGGAGGAGGGTTGCTTTTCAGACTGAAGGCCTGTGTCCAGCAGTGTGCAACAGCTGAATCCACTACTTCTCGTCATTTATGTAAAGGCAAATCAGGACAGGAGTTACACACTTAATGGTAAGGTCCCAGAGAGTGTTGCTGAACAAAGAGACCTTGAGTGCAGGTTTATAGTTCCTTGAAAGTGGAGTTGCAGGTAGATAGGATAGTGAAGAAAGAATTTGGTATGCTTTTCTTTATTGGTCAGAGAATTACGTGTTGGTGTTGGGAGATCATGTTGCGACTGTATAGGACATTGGCTAGGCCACTTTTGGAATACTGCATGTAATTCTGGTCTCCCTCCTATAGGAAGATGTCGTTAAACTTGAAAGGGTTCAGAAAAGATTTACAAGGATGTTGCCAGGATTGGACAATTTGAGCTATAGGGAGAGGCTGACTAGGCTGGGGATATTTTCTCTGAAAAGTTAGAGGCTGAAGGGTGACCTTATCAAGATTTATAAAATCATGAGGGCCATAGATAGGGTAAATAGGCAAGGTCTTTTCCCAGGGATGGGGGAGTCCAAGCCTAAAGAGCATAGGTTTAGGGTGAGAGGGGAACGATATAAAAGGGATCTAAGGGGCAACTTTTTCATGCAGAGGGTGGTGTGTGTATGAAATCAACTACCAGAGGAAGTGGTGGAGGTTGGTACAATTGTAACATTTAAAAGACATTTGGATGGGTATGTGAATAGAATGGGTTTGGTGGGATCTCGGCAAAATGCTGGCAATTGGGACTAGATTTATTTAGGCTATCTGGTCGGCATGGACAAGTTGGACCAAAGGGTCTGTTTCTGTGCTGTACATCTCTATAATTCTATGACTCTGGGGCACAGTGTATAATCAATATTGACATGTAATTAGTGTTAGTATGTCACAGTATTAGTGGTAAGATTACTATTTATGAATAATGGAAATGTGTCTTTCAGCTACAGTTTTGGGGGGAGGTGTCATGGAAACTGGGATTATATTTACGGAAAATTTGGGTTTTTGGGTTTAGAATTTGTAATCAGTGGGTTTCCTGAAGTTAATAATTAATTTGTAAGTATTTATATAGCCATGGCCAATTATTTTAAAGCCGTTCTGATGCTTGGCTTGAGAGTGAATTGGTTTTGTGCACTATCATAAACCTTTGCTTATTTAAGATTGTCTTGCAACCCAGCATGGCAAATAATGGGCCCTCGAGATGTCAGAGACATCTGGAACTTGTCTTCTTAGGCTTAGCAGTGGAGCTTTTTGAGTTTCAGTTTCTGCGAGACCATCCTGTGCAGTCTTTGGAATAGGATATCTGTACAAACCCATAATCCTGAGAAGAGATGTCGATATAGTGGACACAGTTACCCAGGAGTTAGCCTCAACCAGAATATTATCATAAAACCTTTGAAACTGATATTTTGAAGCTCAGGTCTACAAAAGCTCTAGGAAGAAGCTACCTGTTGTTTCAGTCTAAAAGTTGAAGATGCAATTTGTTTAAATCTACTGAGGTGTTTGATTGTGGTGTGAGTATTGTACAAGTGGTTTATTTGGGCACTGGACCAGGGCTGTGTTTTCAGAATTGTACAAAAGCTGTTTTGTTTCTTTTCAGTTTATGAAGGAGTATTTTGGGATTGAGAGGATTATATTTTATTATGTTTAAACATTCTTGAAGTTGTATTTCAAGTAGATAGTTTAGTTGATATTATTTTGTCTTAATTTCCTTTGTTAATATACTTAGGTTTATTTTTAAGCCAAAATCTGCAGCAGGAAAGGGCTTTTGCCTGAAACGTCGATTTTCCTGCTCCTTGGATTCTGCCTGACCTGCTGCGCTTTTCTAGCACCACACTCTCGACTCTAATCTCCAGTATCTGCAGTCCTCACTTTCACCTCTGTTTCAGTGGGAGACTACTTTGTTAAAAGCAAAACAAATCAAAATGTGATCTATTAAACCAGGCTCCTATCTGAATAAGATCAGCTGGGATTGGAAGAGATCAGAAAGAATTGAGAAGGTGCAATGTTGGTAAGAACAATGACTACAGATGCTGGAACCAGATTCTGGATTAGAGTGGTGCTGGAAAAGCACAGCAGTTCAGGCAGCATCTGAGGAGCAGGAAAATCGACATTTCGGGCAAAAGCCCTTAATCAGGAATAAAGGCAGAGTACCTGCAGGGTGAGGAGATAAATGAGAGGAGGGTGGAGGTGGGGAGAAAGTAGCATAGAGTACAATAGGTAAGTGGGGGGTGGGGATGAGGTGATAGGTCAGGGAGGAGGGTGGGGGAAGGTAGCAAAGAGTGCAATGGGTGAATGGGGATGGGGGTGAAGATGATAGGTCAGAGAGGAGGGTGGAGTGGATAGGTGGAAAGGAAGATGGGCAGGTATGACAGTTCATGTGGACAGTGCTGAGCTGGAAGGTTGGAACTGGGGTAAGGTGGGGGCAGGGGAAATGAGGAAACTGGTGAAGTCCACATTGATGCCCTGAGGTTGAAGTGTTCCGAGGCGGAAGATGAGGCGTTCTTCCTCCAGGTGTCAGGTGGTGAGGGAGCAGCGGTGGAGGAGGCCCAGGACC
>NC_057738.1:11421293-11429949 GCF_004010195.1 Chiloscyllium plagiosum | reverse complement strand
TATCACCTCCATCTCCACCCCCATTCACCTATTGTACTCTTTGCTACCCTCCCCCACCCTCCTCTCTGACCTATTACCTCCTTCCTCACCCCCATTCACCTATTGTACTCTATGCTACTTTTCCCCATCCCCACCCTCCTCTCATTTATCTCTCCATCCTGCAGGCACATTGCCTCTATTCCTGATGAAGGGCTTTTGCCCGAAATGTCGATTTTCCTGCTCCTCGGATGCTGCCCGAACTGCTGTGCTTTTCCAGCACCACTTTAATCCAGAAGGTGCAATGTTGCACATGATAACAATGTTCCAGATGAAGGCTACAATACAGGAGACTTGCTGAATTAAGTAGAAAATTTAAAGCGAGCTGTCTTTTTAGACATAATGGATTTCTGTCTTGTGATTATGTTGTATCAATTTTTTTGGCAAGATAATCACAAGGACATAGAGGGTGAAATGATGACAGTAAGGACAGTGTAATATCAGAAATGGGCAAAGCCCAAATTAGAGATATCCACCCCAAATACTCTTTCTCACCTTGCTTTTCCTTCTAAGAGTTTGGGGTTTTAGCTACTACAAAGTCTTCTGATATTGTTACTTCTGAAATGATATTTAAGTATTCCACCTCAGTGCCTCTCACTTATATTCTGGTGGGGATGCCATTTTAACATATGAGTTTGCGAGCCCAGGAATGGATAGTGGGGTGAGGGAAGAGTGGTGGCTTCAGCTGTTGAGCTAGGGGCATGAATGGAGACTGAGTTCAATGTGGTGAAAATCATTTCATCTGCAGGAATAAAGAACCATCTACCTTTTGTGGGCTTGCTTTTGCAAGTAATCAGATGGCAAAGATTAAATCTGCCCACCAATGAAAAAAAAATACATAAAATAACCTTGCAGCTATCATCACTTAACTTTGGAGACTGCGAGCCTAAACTCTGTTTGTTTGGGGAGGCCTGGTCCACCTCCACCTCCATCTCCACCACTCTTCCCGTCCCCAGCGCCTCGCTTTCTCTTCTTCACCCATCTGTTATTTTGGTCCTTAAAGCAGCCTGTTGTCTGCTACCATTGGATCAATGTTCCACCCTTGCAGCGATAGACAACCACCCAGGAGCAACATTCCTCCTCTCCTCCTATCTTGCTTTTTAAATGAGGCTCCCCAATCTCCCCCAAGTGAAATGCAGTCAGATGCCAGCAGAATTACCTGAGTCTGTGGAAATCATGCACAGCCATATTTTCTGACAAAAGCCCAGAAAATTTCCAGTTTTACTCACTGATAATGATAATTTGAATGAGGGATGGAGATCCATTGAACCATATCTTATTGATGCCCCCAAGCAATGGCACAATGACTCAGGTTAATACTGCTACCTCGCAGCACCAGGGACCTGGGTTTGATTCTACCCTTGGGCGACTGTCTGTCTGGAGTTTGCACATTCTCCCAGTGTCTACATGGATTTCTTTTATGTGCTCCAGTTTCCTCCCACAGTCCAAAGACATGCAGGTTAGGTGGATTGGCCTTGCTAAATTGCCTATAGTGTCCAGGGATGTGTAGGTTAGGTGGATTAGTCATGGGAAATGCAGGGTGGTAGGATAGGGGTGGGTGTGGGTGGGATGCTCTTTGGAGGGTCAGTGTGAACTTGATGGGCCTGTTTCCACACTGTAGGGATTCTATAATAATGACGACCGGAAGCAATGTTGGTGAAGCATAATAAAACATGATCTAAAAGTTAAAGTTCTAAATTGGAGGAAGGCCAATTTTGACTTAGGCAATAACTTTCAAAAGTTGATTGGGGTGGATGTGCACAGGTAAAGGGCTGAAAGATGGGCAGCATTCAAAAATGAGATAACGAGAGTCCAGGGACAGTATGTTCTTCTTAGGGTGAGGGGGCAAGGCTGATAAGTGTAGGGAATGCTGAATGATGAGAGAAATTGAGGTTTTTGTCAAGAAAAAGAGGGAAGCATATGTCAGGTATAGACAGCAGGATTCGAGTGAATCCCAAGAAGAGTATAAAGATAGTAGGAATATACTTAAGAGTGAAGTCAGAAGGGCAAAAAGGGGACATGAGATAGCTTTGGCACATAGGGTTAAAGAGAATGCATGGGGATTCTACAAATACATTAAGGACAAAAGGGAGAGAATAGGGCCCCTCAAAGATCAGCAAGGCAGCTTTTGTGTGGAACAACAAGAGATGGGTGAGATGCTAAATGAGTATTTTGCATCAGTGTTTACTGTAGAGAAGGATATGGAAGCTAGAGAACTTGGGGAAATAAATAGCAACATTTTGAAAAATGTCCCTATTACAGAGGAGCAGGAGCTGGATGTCTTAAAACACATAAAGGTGGATCAATCTCAGGGACTTGAACCCTAGAGCCCTGTGGGAAGCAAGGGAAGAGGATGCTGGGCCCTTTGCTGAGATATTTATGTTGTCGATAGTCGCAGATGGGGTACTGGAAGATTGAAGGTTGGCTAATGTGGTGCCATTATTTAAAAAAACTTATAAGGAGAAGCCAGGGAACTATAGACCGGTGAGCCTGACATCGTTTGTGGGCAAGTTGTTGGAGATAATCCTGCAGGACAGGATTTACATGTATTTGGAAAAGTAAAGACTGATTAGGGACAGTCAATATGGATTTGTGCATGGGAAATCATGTCTCACTAACTTGATTGAGTTTTTTGAACAAGTAATAAAGAGATTTGGTGAGGGCAGAGTGTTGGATGTGATCTATTTGGACTTCAGTATGGCGTTCGACAGCTTACCCATAGGAGACTGGTTAGCAAGGTCAGATCACTAGCCATTTGGTTACAGAACTGACTTGAAGATAGCAGACAGAGGGTAATGGTGGAGGGTTGTTTTTCAAACTGGAGTCTTGTGACCGGTGATGTACCACAAGGATCAGTGCTGGGTCCGTTGCTTTTTGTCTTTTATGTAAATGATTTGGATGTGAGCATGAGGTGTAGTTAGTAAGTTTGCAGATGACACCAAAATTGAAGGTGTAGTAGACAACAAAGAAGGTTACCTCAGAGTACAACGGGATCTTGATCAGATGGGCCAATGGGCCGAGGAGTGGTAGATAGAGCTTAATTCAGATAAATGCGAGGTGATGCATTTTGGAAAAGCAAATCTTAGCAGGACTTATATACTTAATGGTAAGGTCCTAGGGAGTGTTGCTGAACAAAGAACCTTGCAGTGCAACTTCATAGCTCTATTAAAGTGGAGTTGCAGGTAGATAGCATAATGAAGAAGGTGTTTGGTATGCCTGATTTTATTGGTCAGTGCATTTAGTATAGGAGTTGGGTGATCATCTTGCAGCTGTACAGGACATTGGTTCAGCTGCTTTTGCAATATTATGCAATTCAGGTCTCTCTCCTATCGGAAGGATGTTGTGAAACTTGAAAGGGTTCAGAAAAGATTAATAAGGATGTTGTTAGGGTTGGAGGGTTTGAGTTATAGGGAGAGGCTGAATAGGCTGGGGCTATTTTCCTTGGAGTGTTAGAGGCTGAGGGGTGACCTTATGGGGGTTTATAAAATCATTAGGGGCATGGATAGGGTAAATAGGCAAAGTCTTTTCCGTGGGATGGGGAGTCCAAAACTGGAGGGCATAGGTTTAGGGTGAGAGGTGAAAAATTTAAAAGGGACCTAAGGGATAATATTTTCACACAGAGCGTGGTGCGTGTATGGACTGACCTGCCAGAGGAAGTGGAGGTTGGTACAATTTCAATATTTAAAAGGCATCTGGATGGGTATATGAATAGGAAGGGTTTAGAGGGATATGGGCCAAATGCTGGCAAATGGGACTGGATTTATTTATGGTATCTGGTGGCATGGACAGGGTGGGCTGAAGGGTTTATTTCCATGCTTTATATCTCTATGACTCTATGCCTGTTTATAAAATAGCTTTATGTATGTACAGGCATTTTTTTTAAAGTAACTTTGCGATAGTGAGATTTTCAACTTCTTCTGCCTGTTTTAGCAAGTACAATTCAGCTACATGGAGTGAGATGGAACGGCTCTGTATACGGAGTATCTAAATTTGAAATTGAGGATTTCACATCTAGAATTGTAAACTTTGTAAAATGAATATTGCTTTGTATCAGTCAAAAGATATGGGTCTGTGGGGAAAGAATATTTCATTTCAGACAGAAGGAGGAACTTTGGGTAAAGTAAAGCAAGGTATTGCTATTAAGTTAAATTTTGCTAAGAAAGGATTTAGTCCTACTAGCAATACTGTTCAGAATTCAGATTAGATCAGAAGATTCTTGTATCCTGAATGGTGACCCCACATCAGTTTGACACAAAGGAGATTTGTTAAAAGAAACGTACTAGTAAACTTTCAGATAATTATTTTGAGGTGGCCCAATACAAGTGAGTTTGCCAACTTGACTGCCTGGAGTGCAGACAAAGGAGGATAAGAGCAGATTAACTTGCCAATGCAAATGAGCAAACCAGTGAGAGGTGGAGGAAGATCAGAAGTTAAGCTTTTAATTTTCGTTCAAACTGCTAAAGATGCAGCCCAAGTCTGCAGAAGCTTGGGACCTAAGTCAGACTCAGAAAGTGCGAACTCGTTACTAAAGTTTAGTGTCCACCAGTTTCAGAGAACTTACTAGTCAGGAAAATGTATTTAACCGCTAACAGAAATAGGATGGACTAATTTTTATTTTCTGCATTATTTTTGAGTGAAATGAAAAATTCAGAGGCTATGTGGCAGGATGTATTACTGTGCCTTCTTTTTTTGCACTGGTGAAGAAATGTACTCCATTGGATATCAAATAAGTCAGTTTCTTATTTTACAATTGACTTTGTTTCATCCATCCATATTCCAGAATATAGAAGTGCATTGCAAATATATAATATCTCATTTAAATACTTGGTTACTTCATTATTATAATCCCCATATTCATCAGACTTGGTATCACAAATGCCAGTCTTCAACCAACTCAATTCATTCCAAGAAAGAATGAAGAAACTGCTTAGCCCCCTGCGTATAGCGATAGACTCCAGCAAAACCTCTGCTGTTCTGTTGAGGACTTCTGCTCCAAAACTATTTGCACCCCTAGCCAAGGTATTCTTGAACCGCTATAACTTTAACATCCACCTGACCGCGAGAAAAAAATGCCCAGTTATGAGCACTTCACAAAACTCTGAATTAACCCAACCTGGCTAATTCCTGTCCCATCAGTCCCGTGTGCTCCATCTCAATCATCAGAGCCGTTGCTGTTGAAAATACTACCTTGTGCCACTTAGGTAACAGCGCTGTTTATCAATGCTCAGTATTCATGCAGAACCATTCACTCTGGACCTCATTAAGTTCTTGGTTCAAATGTTAAAAAAATGAGTTGATTTCCTGAGGTGTGTGAGAAGAGAAACTACCCTTAGAATCAGGTAGCAAGTAATAAATGTCCCACACAAATGTCAGGCAATGACTAACTCAAACATGTTAAATTCTAGACATCTCCCCTGATATTCAACGGCATTCCCATCATTGAAAACATCCCCTAACATTCTAGGCATTGCCACTGATTATAACCTGAACTGGACAAGTCCTGCAGTTATGAGAGCAGTGTGGCACTACATTTGCTGTGGTGCATAACCCATCTGGTTCCACCAAAGCCTGTCCACTTAACACAAAGCACAAGTCAGGCAGGTGAAGGAACACATGTCTGAATGAGTGTAGCTCCAACAACAGCCACCCAGACAAAGTAAACTGTGGACTGAGACCCCATGCACCACCCTTAAACCATCACTGCCTTCACCATCATACTCAGCATCAGCACCAAGATGTCCTGCAACAATTCACCAAGGTTAATTCAGCTTCAAATTCCAAACCTGTGACCTTTACTGACTGGAAGAAGAAGGGCAACTGGCACACAAGAATGGCAGCACTTATATTTGCCCATTCAAACCATACCTGGAAATATGCTGCTGTTTCTTTATCTTTGCTGGTCAATAATTCTGGAATCCCTTCCTAAAGCACTGTGGGTGCACCTACCCTGATGGACTGCAGTGGGTCAAGAAGATGACTCACCATGACCCTCTCAAGAGTAATTAAGAGTTGGCTATAAAAATTGCTGCTCACATCCCATGAATGAGTTCAACATTTCTTGGACATGCTGAGAGAAAGAGACGTGATAAGGATCTGTACAAATATCGTTTTGTTCTCAGATTAATCATAATTGAATCCCAGAATGTAGAAGTGAGAAAACAAAATTCAGTGTTTTTAGTGCTTCTGGCTGTTAAAAAAAAGTGAAAAAAGATTCTAATAGTTTAAAGCCTGCATTTTAAGTATTGCAGAAGATGACTGTCTTGCTATGTAGTGATGGAACTAATGCTAACTATGAGGAGGGGACAGTTCACAGTCCATTCAGAGCATGCTCACAATGTCCACTGAATATGTTCCCACTGAGACATTAAAGGAATTAATTGCTCATAATGATCTCGCCATCTGTTAGCAGAGGTTCATACCTACAGGTTTGTTGCAAGTGGTGGTCTTATTCAGGCATCAATAGGCTGGGCTGGGGAGTTGGTTTCCCACATTGCTGGCTATTGCCTAGAGAATGCACTCTGAAAGGGGAGGAGTGCTAAAGACTGGCCATCTGCTCCCTGTCTTGCTGTGGGAGCCTCTGATACAATCTTGTACAGCCCTGATCTGACTCCAATCTGTTCGGAATGTGGCTGATCTGAGAACCTCACTGAACTGTGAAAGTGAGTCAAAGGAGCTTCCCCCTCCCCATTGTCCACTGCTAGTGAAAGGAAAATGATCACTTTAAAATTCATAACTCACAGGTGCCAGCCACCCTTTCATGGGAAAAACACAGCCTCTCCGAACTTAGCTGAACAGGGAGGGATGTGCAAAAGCAGATGGGGAGGGGGTGGGTGGGGAGGGTGTTGGTTGGTGCATGCGTAGTGATGCTTGAGGGGGAGGGCTGTGGCAGCGGCTAAGAGGAAATAGTGGTGGGAACCTTTAAGATGTAAAAAATGCAGATTTTCAATATTATCAAAAATGATTATTTACGATACAAATTTCTCAACTCCTTCACTTAATTTAGCGGTTGCTCCTTCATCTCAGACCATTCATAACTGAATCAGCTCACCAGTCCCACCTCACCAGCTTCACACACGCTCATTATTTAACCCTGTCTGCCTTCTTTTGTCATCTATCTTAGATTCCAGAAAAGCTATTAAAAAAAATAAATCTCACGATATAAGTGGGTCCTATAAAGACACGTCTTTGCTAATAAAAAAAAGTTCTGAACTTAGAATTTCCTGAGGAGAGGGGATAAAATTTCTTACGGGCTTTTGGAGTACAATGTCAAGACTGAACAGGAATTCACATTCTGCATTTGTTGGCAGTAAAAGTATTAGCGCAATACTTGGGGAGGAGGCTTCCTAAATGATTGTTTCTGCACTTACCACCCTATTAAGGATGATGAGTGGGCCCTCAATGCAGCAGGTCTCCAGAGAGAGGTGAGCATTACTAAGGCAGGTCAGCAACTGCAGACACCTCAATGTGGAGACGCTGTCCATGACCAAAATAGAAGGTCTATGTGAAGTGGCAGATGTATCAGGATTGATGGAAAACTGTCCTGTTGGATTTAACTTTGTAGTGTTCTGATTTGAGTGGATCACCTTTTCAAATCCTCCTTTCCGTATGCTAAGTGTAGAGCCTGTCTGCTTGTCAGGGAGTACAGGAAAGACCACTGGTGAATCTTAATCGAAAAGCACTAATTTTATGCAACAAGATTATTTATTGCATGATATCAGTTTATATTAACTAGCTAGGCATACATACATACGACTATCAGGAACATGTCTACACAATGTATTTGCTCCTTTTCAGAACTCATGTAGATTGGAACTGCTTCCAGCCAAAGATTTTCTGACATCATCAAAATGGGTTGATCTTCTTGCATAAAATTAACAGCTTTGGAATGATTACCTTATACAACATTTCTGTCCAAGCATTTTCCTCATAGTTGCCTATTGTAAATTAACGCACATAACTGCTTTTACATTTACCACTCCTGCATCTGTCCTCCAAATCCCTGACTTCACAATGGTTTGGATGTTTCGTAATTTTTCCATGATTATACTTTCTTTGGACTTGAAGGAATGGTAGGATTTTTCTTTGAGGACTGTTGACTTTGATTGTAAATTCCTGTAAATCAGTTCTCTGCTGCAGGATCTTTTACTTCTTGAGTCTCCTTTGTGGAGGATGTCATTCCTGGTAGACCAGGCTATTGGTACCTTTAATCTCTTAAATGTCTGACAATAGACAATAGACAATAGACAATAGGTGCAGGAGTAGGCCATTCTGCCCTTCGAGTCTGCACCACCATTCAATATGATCATGGCTGATCATCCTTAATCAGTATCCTGTTCCTGCCTTATCTCCATAACCCTTGATTCCACAATCCTTGAGAGCTCTATCCAACACTTTCTTAAATGAATCCAGAGACTGGGCCTCCACTTCCCTCTGAGGCAGAGCATTCCACACACCCACCACTCTCTGGGTGAAGAAGTTTCTCCTCATCTCTGTTCTAAATGGTCTACCCCTTATTTTTAAGCTGTGTCCTCTGGGTTCAGCACTCACCCATCAGCGGAAACATGTTTCCTGCCGCCAGAGTGTCCAAACCTTTAATAATCTTAAACGTCTCAATCAGACC
>NC_057738.1:11400727-11419451 GCF_004010195.1 Chiloscyllium plagiosum | reverse complement strand
TGTTATACTTTTTCTCTTTTAACGTTATATGTTTCTTAACTTCCCTCGTCAGCCACGGCCACCCATGCCTCCTCCTAGGATCTTTCTTCTTTTTTGGAATGAACTGATCCTGCATCTTCTGCATTATACACAGAAATATCCACCATTGTTCCTCCACTGTCATCCCTGCTAAGATATTGTACCATTGAGCTTTGGCCAACTCCTCCCTCATAGCTCCATAGTTCCCTTTATTCAACAGATATATTGTCACTTCCGATTGTACCCTCTCCCTCTCAAATTGCAGATTGAAGCTTAATGTATTATGGTCACTACTTCCCAATGGCTCCTTCACTTTGAGGTCCCTGATCAATTCTGGTTCGTTGCACAGTACCAGATCCAGAATTGCCTTCTCCCTGGTAGGCTCCAGCACCAGCTGTTCTAAGAATCCATCTCGGAGGCACTCCACAAAGTCTCTTTCTTGAGGTCCAATACCATCCTGATTCTCCCAGTCTACCTGCATGTCGAAATCCCCCAGAACAACTGTAGTAACATCTTTGTGACAGGCCAATTTCAGCTCCTGATTCAACTTAAATCCGACATCCAGACTAATGTTTGGGAGCCTGTAGATAACTCCCAAGAGGGTCTTTTCACCCTTAGAATTTCTCAGCTCTATCCATACTGACTCTACATCCCCTGATTCTAGGTCCCCCCGCGCAAGGGGGGATTTATGCTTACCACAAAACATACCCCAGTGATCCAAGAATTTAAATCCTTGCTTCCTGCACCAGTTCCCCAGCCACACGTTCAAGTCCATTATTTCCCTGTTTCTGGCCTCACCAGCCTGAGGAACTGGAAGCAAACCGAAGATAATCACCCTGGACGTCCTGCTTTTCATGCAAAGACAGCTGCTCTGTTGGAACCCCCCATCCCCTCTGCCCATCAGTCTGTCCTTACGATAGCATGTGTAGCCTTGAATACTCATTTCCAGGCCCTGTCCACTTGAAGCCACATCTCAGTTATCCCCACAATATCATATCTGCCAATTTCCAAAAGAGCCTCAAGCTAATCCATCTTATTTCTAATGCTTTGTGCATTCATGTATAGTATTTTTAATTTGTTACTGCCCTCACCCTTCCCATCAACTCCTATTTCACTCAACCTTACCGCATGGTCCCTTTTTGAGTTTTCTGCCTCATTGATACAGTTGTCTTTCTTGACTTCCCTTGTTCTAACTCTTCCTTCAATTTCCTTCTTAAACATCCAGTTTGTCCCCTCCCCCCTGCTACTTAGTTTAAACGTAGCTGTGTTGCAGTAGCAAACCTGCCTGCCAGAATGCTGGTCCCCAGCCTATTAAGGTGCAAACCGTCTCTCTTGTATAATTTATGCTTACCACAAAACATACCCCAGTGATCCAAGAATTTAAATCCTTGCTTCCTGCACCAGTTCCCCAGCCACACGTTCAAGACCATTATCTCCCTGTTTCTGGCCTCACCAGCCTGAGGAACTGGAAGCAAACCGAAGATAACCACCCTGGACGTCCTGCTTTTCATGCAAAGACAGCTGCTCTGTTGGAACAAGCACGTTCTTGTTGCAGTAGTATGGATTTCTGGATCAGGCAATACCTATTTTAAAATTGCAGCATGTATTCTCTTCTTTACAGTAACCTTTACAGATTCTTTTTAACCATTTTCAGACCAGGCAATTTCTTTTGTTTTGTGTTTTGGGTTTGTAGAAGTTGGTCTGGCTTCCATGGAATCCTTTATAGCTCATCTCCATTTCATTGAAGCAAATCTTTACTCTTGATCTGTTGATGCACCTGGAATAAAGAATATATTACTTTTACTTCAACTTGTTTATTATTTTGGATGCTTTCAGTCACCTTCTTAAGTTATTTGACTTATGAACTGGACTTTTCCACATTCTCAGTGGTATTATTGAAATATTACTGTTCCTCTCAGTTCTATCTATGTAAATCCCATTCACTACTTTGCTTTTGAAGACAGAGAATTGAATATTTTCACCAGTGCTGTAAACTCTGTGTCTTTGTTTCTTTTGACAGGATGAAACAGTTATGCCAACATTAGGGCACTCCCCAAGAAGATAGTATTCCTTACCTTCCCATTGACATTTACTTTAAGTCTCCCTGGCCCAAAGCTCTCACTTGGAATCCATTGGGACTTGTTTGTTGGCTTGCCTGCAGTCCCAGCAGCGCCCATTATGAAACCCTGGCACTGTCGGACTGCTGGTGACGGAACATCAACTCAAGAGGGAGAGACTTCCATACACTCAGGCAGAATGACTACTATCTATCAGTTTAATACTTAATGTTGGGGAGCCAACTGTATGTCATAATTTTCTGCACTCATCTTGCTTCTGCACATCTTCAGAAAGTGACCTGCAGTTTTACAAATATAGCATTTCTTTGTCATGGCTGGGCACCCTCTGTGATTGTGAGATCTTATTGTCCCACAGTGTTGACACTTAAACAGTTTGGTTTATTTTTTGTATTGGCTTGTCACCTGCCTCTGTAGAGCAATCATGTATGATGATCTGAATACTCTGTTGCTTCTCTGAGGTAGGGTGGTTCCCCTCTTGGGATCTGTCAGTGGCTCTTTCTGCTTCCAGCACAAGTTGAGTAACTTTTGCAAAAGTTACATCTTTCTTGGACTGTAAGAAATCTGCTAAAATTTCATCAAGGGTTCTAACAACAATTGCATTTCTAATGAATTTTGATTCAATGCTCCCTTGTCACAGTTTCCATTTATCTGTAGAGTTTAAATTACTTAGATTCCTCTGGAAACTGAACTCTTCAGTTCTGTCGTACTTATTTGTGAATTTAGTTGATTCTCCAATTGAACTTCAAAAACTTTCAGAACATTAGCAAAACTATTAACGCTCTTTAACATTCTGGTGATCAATAACATCATCCATTGCAGGACACACTTAATAGATTGTTCTATTAATTTGTTCAGCCTCAGATTTAGTGCTTAACTTGGAATCACTAAATTTAATTAAATTTGCTATATTAATTTAATTATGAATTCTGTACCTTAAGAACTGTCTTCTCCAAGATGTCTAAATTTGTGTTCTGTTTAGTCCATCTCAAATATTAAATACTTTTAGATGTGTTATTTCTCCATCCATTTCGTCTTAACATGTATATTCTTATACTTTTAAAGCTGTTTTAAATCTGGAGCATCTCAATACCATTTATATTACGCTGTTTTCAAGCTTATATTCTAAAATTGAATGCTGTTGCAAATTCTGTTTCTGTAAAGTTTGTTCACTCTTTTAAACTCTGTGTCATCACAATATTTAAAGTTTTTTTCTCCAATAAACGTTTAAATTTTCATAGAAGACTGCCTTGTAGTGATTTGCTACTTTCAAGGTTTTAAATTCTGTGTAACTACAATACTGTTTCTCTGTTTAGTGGGCTCTCCCATCTTCATTAATGATCAAAATTATGGTGCCCCTTATTCTTCAGCATTTTCCAGCATTGTGCAGGAGGATGGAGTTCTTGCTCTTCTTCGCAAACAAAATGGTTGTGTTTCCTCTTTTAACTTGAGTATTAATTTTTCTATTTTGGGTAAATTCTGAGGCCTTATACCTTATCTCTCTAGCCCTTTCACTGCCCTTTGCAGTTATGCCTCATGGAGCTTACTCACAATAGTGGCCCTCATCACTGAGAAGTGAGAGCTCTTCTTTTTACTCCCTTGGCTTCCAATTTTGCTCTTTGATCCATTTCAATAAATTATTTCCCCCTTTCATTCAGAGATATTTAACCTTTCAAATGATTGCTTAATAATACAGAACTTGAGCATAGCAAAGAAAGGGCGCATTTTGCTGGTGTTCTTTTTGTATTGTACTCATCAGGATAATTTGTAAGAACACCGATGTAAAGTAAACAATATTTTTATTCTGCATAAAGCGGGGGTATAGTGGCAATTGGCAAGTGAATTCTGATTGCTAGAGGCATTGCTATGGTGAACGCACCAGTTAGATGATGACTGACAGTTAATTGACTGTTAAAATTTAAATCAGGCATGTTGACTGTGATTAGTTAAGCTGTTCCCTTAGGAATTAACCAGTGAATGGCTGTCACCTATTTTGTGCAGTTGAAATAGGTGTGGCATACGTGCATGTTCAAAGTAAGGTAGAGCATGTGGCATCGGGTGTAAATCAAAAATTTTACTCTACTTTACTTCTGGTTTGTAACACCTTTACTAGTTCCTTATACTCTGCCTAATCTTCAATCTTCTTCATCCCAATATTGGTGATATGCATGTGTACTACAGCCTATGTCCATTTACCCTTTCCCTCAGAATGTTCTGACCTGTTCAATTCTATCCTGCATCCCAGCATTGAGGAATCTGTGGAAGCAATGTCGTCTGTCCATTCCCCTAACTGTGGAATTTCTTATCATAGTTGCTTTCCCAATCTTCTTTCTACCACTCTTGGTGCCATGGACTTGACTGTGATTGCACTAACCTGAGGAACCATCACCCTTACCAGCATGGAGAGCTAGTTAGAGAGTGAAATGCACTTGCGGGACTCTTGCACAGTCTGCACCTGGTTCTCCTGGATTGTTTGAGTCACTCATTTTGTCTGTTTCTGTATGACTATAAGCTGTGGAATGGTCACATGCAGAAATGTAGCTCTCAGTCTTGGATTTGCTATTAAAAGATCAGCTTTTGCTAACGCCTCAAATCTCAGAACTTGACTCTTCCAACTGGGTGACATTTTCAGCACCTGTGGTTGTGCAGGTCACCAGCAACTTGCCGAAGCTGACAAATGGCACAAGATGTGCATTCCATGGAACTAAGGTGCCCTGCCATATTTCGATTTATTTAACTATTAATTAATGAAGAAAGATAAAAAGAAGCCTTAAATAACCACTCACCAGTTACTCACAAATCAGCTGCTTCCTTGTCTTGATATCACTGTATTTTACCAAGTGGTTCATTTAAATACTTATAATCTACATATTTCAAATATTAGTTTAATGAAAAATAGGAACATTCTTGTGTCAGTATTCCTCTTAATTTAAATTTAGCTAGTCTTTGTTAGATATGATTAATAAATGAAAAAAACAAGCACTGACACAATAATTTATATAGTGTACAATATATACAGTATGAAAAATTGGAGTTTGGTGGCTTGTGTTTAGTTTTAGTGGTAATTATTTCGCTTATAGTGCAGGTTGATTAACATAAATTCTTACGTATCGCTTTAACCCGTTACAGTTTCTTGTATGTGCCACAACCACGTGATTCTTTTTCCTCATGTTATTCACTAACTAACAATTAGAGCCCCAAAAAACCTCAGCTCCTCTCTTAGACTCTCCTTCTGTGATTAATGTGCCTTGAGTTTCAACCTCTGTTTATCTCAGATGGTTAGTGCACCGTACGGAGACACACAATGTTGCACATAGAATCCTGGCAGAATTCTTTCCAGCCACTCAGTAATGTGGGCATCTGCAAGAAAGCGAGGAAAATCTACAAGCTAGCTAGGAAGGAGCTTCTCAACATTGTCTATTTTCACTTCAAGTGATGTACGGTGAGATAAGATCCTCACTAGTGAGTGGTGAGAGGCATATTTGTATGTCTTAGGATCTCATTATTAGTTTATCTTGCCTTATTTATATGCAGTTTCCCATTGTCCATTCACTGGATAGAAACCAGACAATTTCTGATATGAAATTCAGAGCAGTTACCTGGCAACTCCAACTTGCTGTTTGCTCTTCTGGACTTCCATCTTGGATACCAGTCACAAATGTCTCTTGGCACGGTCCATAGGCATGCACCTTGGCGTCCGATATATATCAGCCTCACTTCATCATCACTCTGATTACTTATAGAACATTCTGCACTTTAATGTTGCACTTCAGAGCATGCTGGAAGTTTACAATGCAATGCTAAGGTGTGGACAATTTGCAAACCCGGAGGGTCTCATGTCTTTAGGCCAGGGCAGGTTGCATCTCGGGGCTTCTCACTCATTCTCTTAGCACTCCCTCACTTTCTGCCTGCTTCGATGCTCACAGTATTCCTGCCTTGCCTTTTTTGATCTATGCCCTCTCAGCTACACCTTAAAGGCTTGCAGTACTTCTGCCTTGCTTTGCTGATTAGTGCAGACACAAAGTCAGACAGCTTGTTATGGTTGTCAGCAGTGATCAGTCATGGGGTGGACATGTTGCTGTATGACACAATGCTATGGGAATTTTACACTTGCACCATGTGCCAGCAGCTGACACAGCTGCATGTGCTTCAATCAAATGGCTATAGCTCAGTCATCTACAGTCAAGTCAAGGGGGACACAATCAGTCAGGGGTTTCCCATCTAAAAAGTCCTGGTCATCATCCGATCTCAATCCGGGGACTTGGCACAGTCAGTCGGACCACTTAGGGTGGAAATGGTCAGAGGGTCTGTATCACTCCAGTCTGGGAACTGAGCCTATCTCCCTGCTGTTGGACTCTATGACTCTATCTTGTAGATAGTACACACTGCTGCTACTGAGCATTAATGGTGGAGGGAGTGGATGCTTGTGGATGTGATGGCCATCAAGCAGGTTGCTTTGTCCTGGATGGTGTCAAGCTTCTTGATCATTGTTGGAGCTGCACCCATCCAGGCAAGTGGGCAGTATTCCATCAGACTCCTCTAGTTACATCCGAATATGTTTGCAACTACAGCTAGAGTGAGAGGGGCCAGTGTTTTGTTTTGACATAAAACATGGGCTGTACCAATAAGGTAACAAGAAGCCCTTCAAGAGGGAATTGCATTAACCCTTCACAGTAAATACTGAAGTCATCTGTGGTCATTGTATGCTGCATGTGAAATGTATCCTTGTAGGGTGATCATAGGTTATGTGGCTACACAGCCGCTCCATGAGTCTGTGACCACTGATCGGCCTGCCAACTCTGTGCCAATGCATTCACTTCTGATTCTTTCAGCTGCTGCCATAATGGACCATGGAAGTCTGCACAGTGACTGGAGAAATTTGAGGGAATGTAAGTCATAAGCAACCTTGACCATGTTCTTGACCATTTCAGATTGTAGATCGTCATCCCTGTGAAGTGGAATAATATCAGGTGGCTTTAAAAGCTGTACCTGCAGACCCCAGTACAAAGAAACTACAAGATCTCATCAGCTGTCGAGATACATACAGCTAATTTCCTCTCTCCTTGAAAAGCAGATATTTTCCAATATGTTTTCAAGTGCAAACAGCCTCTCTGGGCTGATGTTGGACTGGGAACAAAGCCTCAGTACTTAAAGAAAACTTATTCAACATGACTGGTGTTACATTCATTGGAATAAGATCCCAATGTCAAAGTCAGCTTTACAGCTATGCAACAGTCCCCCTTGTCGGAATGCTCCATTTCCCAGTGTATGGGGGACTGAGAGGGCATTGGGAGGGCCATATTATAATACATCTAACTTCATCAATGATAGAGGTGGAACCTTTTTCTACTGTGCAAGTGATCTGTAATAATCAGTACCTCGTCTTAGAAATCAACACCAGATAACCTGGAAGTCTCTATGATGTCTATATGATTGAAAATTCTTCCTGTTCATTTCAAGAACCTGATGCTTTATATGGGCTAGTTACTGGAAGTCAAAGATTACCCTCTGTGACCATGGCTGATAACTCCTTGATTGAGATGATGTGTAGGTATAACTTTACTCTTTCTTCATCCAGGGCCATGGTGGAGATGATGGGCTAAAGAAGAGTTTCTGATGCTTGGATCAGTCTGGGGTTGGGCCTTGCTGGAGACAAATAGTGCTGCCTAATCCAAGCATTTAGCACTCTGCACAACTGGAACAGACAAAAGAAGGAGTTGTGATGGAGGCTGAGGAGCTGGAAGGTGGAAGATGAGTGCATTGAGTAGGAGGAACTACTTTCTGCATGTTAGAATGCATCAGCTTCAAGTGCAACAAATATCGACCTCTGGTTCCAATATAAAGAGCTGGCTGCAGTGATCACTCATTGACTGAATTTTTTTTTTAGATTAGGTTAGATTAGATTACTTACAGTGTGGAAACAGACCCTTCGACAGTCAGTCGCCTGAGGCGGGAATTGAACCCGGGTCTTTGGCGCTGTGAGGCAGCAGTGCTAACCCCTGTGCCACCGTGCCGCCCACTTGTTGATGCTTGAAAGATAAACGATTCCTTTGTGTTCCCAAAGAGAAATCTGTTGTCTGTTTGTCATTTTCTTTTGCTATGGCTAAGTAAAAGTGAAAGTTTAAGTCATTTGAAGGTTTTTACTTTTTGTGATGCTCCCACAGTCCATACCAAACATAATCCCAAACCAAGCAAGTTCCACCTGCTTGCTCCTGGCCCATATCCCTCCAAACCTTTCCTATTCATGAACATATGTACATGTTTTTAAATATCTAAGCACACTTTGCATCTACAAACGGTAAAATGTGCCTACTTTTGATGTAATTATTTAAAAGAAAGATGATCCTATTTTGTACTCCAAACACATAATTGGTGTTAATACTTCATTACTGCATTACTGGGGGCTGTGCCACACACCATCACGATTGCTTGTAATCTCTGTCATGTGTCCAAAGTGTCAACCATGGCATGGGTCACTAAAACTATTGCCTCCTTGGTCAAAAAGCTGTGGGTTGAAGTCCTATTTTAGAGGTTTAAATATGTTGTCTACCCTGACACTCAAGTCAGTGAGTAAGGGAGTGCCACACTGTTGTAAGTGCTGCTTCAGATGAGATGATAAACTGATGTCCCATCTACATTCTCAGGTGAAAGTAAAAATCGCATGGCACTATTTCAAAGAAGAACTTTGGAGTCCTGTCCAATGACCTGACCAATGTTTATCCCTCAACCATCATCATAAACAAACTGCTGTTCACAAATTAAGTGCCATGTTACCCACATTACAACAGTTAGTACACTTTGGAAGTACTTGATTGTAAGTAAAGTGTCCTAAATATTAGAAAGTATAATGTAACAAAAACAGCAACTTTTATTTATATAGTGCCTTAAACATAATAAAACATCTCGAGGAACTTCACAGGAGTTTTATTAAACAAGGTTTGCCCGCTGAGTCAAGTGAGGAGGCATTAAATCAGGTGACCAAAAGCTTTGTCCAAGAGATGGATCTTAAAAGTGTGTCTCACAAGAGGAAAACGATGTAGAGAGATGGAGATATGGAGGGAAGGAACTTCAGAACCTAGGCACGAACACCACTGCAGCAGTGATTATAATTGGGAATTCCCAAGAGGCCAGAATTAGAAGATTGTAGATATTTTAGAGAAATGTCAGGCTGGAAATTATTAGGGAGTGGGACAGCTAAGACCACAGAGGAATTTGAAAACAATGATGAGAATTCTAAAGTTAAGATGTTGCTTGAACATATATGTGTGATTGGAGAACAGACTGTTTCAAGTTAATACAGAGCCAGCCAAGCTTTGGGTGACCTCAAATTTACATGGGGTTGAATGTGGGAGACCAGAATGCATTGGAATAAAATAATCTGGAGGTAAAGAAGGAATGAACAAGGATTTCAACAATAAAATTATGGAGCTGAAAATGACTAGTGGTTGGGAAGAATGGACCTTCTTCAGCCACTGGGAAAGCTGATTAGTCACATTTAGTCCATTTTAAACATGTAGTACCATATAATTGTGCAGCAAAAAAGGAGGCTTTTGGTTTATCACCTTTCTGCTGGCTCTTTGAAAGGACTGTCCAACTCATTCAATCTCCTGCTTGTTCCCAAAGCCCTGTAAATTTCTCCTTTACAACTATATATCCATTTCCCTTTTTAAAGTTCCAACTCGCTTAGTTTTATCCATCCTTTAAAACATTGCCTTCTAAATCAACACAATTCACTCAAAGAATCTCATTTCACCACTGGTTCATTTCCATCTCTTTCGTTACTAACTCTTCTGCAAGAGAAACATGTTTCTCCATATTTACTCTGTTGAAACCCTTTGTCATTTTGATCACTTCCATCAAATCTCTGCTAAACATTCTCTCCCATATAAGGAGAATGATGAATTCTTGCCTCTCCATATAACTTATCCATGGTTTCCTTCTCATAAATTTGCTCTGCACCTTTCCCAAGGCTTTAACCTAATTCCCAAAGTGTGGTTCCCAGAATTAGGCACAGTCGCTCTGTTTTAAAAAAGATTGCTGCAAAGTGGGACAGACTCCAGAGAATTGGAAAAGAGAGCGTTGAAAAATAGCTTTCTAAGAAAAAGGTATCATAGTTTGATTTTGACAATGACAGAACATTTTGCAGCCAGTCAAAAACATTATTGTTCTGTCATTTGTTAGCAATGGATGACAGGAAGTTCTTAACAGACTTTTTTAAAATTTGTTTTTCAAAACAAAGCAGATTGGGATCAGCCTATATTCTGTCATTCAGATCCGAGGAAAATCCACCAGGTGTTCAAACTCAGCTGGATGTGAGCCATTTTAAAAAAACGCTTTCTGCAAAGAGAACTTACTTTGTGGTTCGAGCTTCATGTGGGGCAAAGACTAATGACTCCATTAACATCTCAATTCTGGGAAATGCGAACACCAAACCTGCATTAATCTTCAAAGGGAAGCAGCAGAATAGTTTAAATAATGAGGTGCTTTCCACACTGATATTCCCATATGAGTTTGGTACAGTATTCATGTAAGATATGCTGTTTAAGATTTAGAATAGAAATTTTATAAAGTTAACGCAATAAATTAAACCTTTATGAATACTGTTCTTTACAAAAGTATCTTATAACTTTTGTTTTAGCTTCATTTATTCAGCCTGGAATGTGACACTGACATTGATGAAATAAACTTCTTACATGTTCAAAGTAAAAGCGAAATGTTTAAAAGCTTTCAGATTTTCCACATAGTACCATTTTAACTAATTGTGAAAGTTATGCACTTGCTTGTTTTTTTGCAAGATTTTTAATAAATTATATTAAAATCCTTGTATATATTGCATAGACTTCCTGTAAGTGAGACATCTATTTGTTGCCACACTTTGCTCTTGTACTTTGTTAATAAGTGTTATTTTTATAAAACACTTGTCCTATGACTCATCACATGTCTATCTTGTGTAAAAATAACTAACTTCATTTTGATTAACTCATTTCAAAAATAACTAATTTATAGTTATAACTGAACTGGAACCATATTTGACTTTGAGTTAACAATACTTAACTTACATATTCAAATTTCACATTACATAAGATTCAAGTACTTAAGGAGGAAGCAAATTAGAATTATAGGAAATAAATAAATAAGTTCATGCAATTCACTTCAGAACTTCCATTAATATTCAGACAAAAGATGCAAAGACTCAATGGGGAGACATTCCTTCCCATATTCAGTGGACTTTTAATGAACTGTACTTTAATCCCTGAGTGAAAGAGTTCTATTGTTGCCCTGTATGTTTTGTTTAATTAGCTCAGGTGATTATCATGTTACATTCTATTTAATGTTTCCGTTAAAGTTTGTGCTGTTAAATTAAGCATGTCCAATATGTTATGATAGCAGGTAAGTGATAAAATAGTCATTGTAGCAATGATTTCTTGATAACGTATGACTGCAGCAATACAATAAAAACAAACATTTTATATTTTACAAAGAAAATTGGACTTTGACAATTGTTGGGAGAACCTTTTCAAAATTATCAATTTTTTTCAATCCAACATGCAAACTTGTAATAAGGGTATTATGAAATAGCTGTTTAGTGCAAAATTAAACAGCTGTTCTATTGCAGGACTGAAGTAAAAGTCATAGGTGGTTTTTTTTTGTGCTTCTCTAAATTTAAGTCATATGGCAGAGTTCCTTGTAGTCTGAAAGATCTCTTCTCTCTCACATTTGCTGCTGAGAAATGCACAGCCTCCGCCAGATGGTAGGCCAAAGGAAAGAACCATTTTCTCATGGCTTTTTTTTGAAAAAGACTGCTTTCTTTCTTGGCTAATATTTAGCTCCTTCAAATGCAAATGGAGAGGTTTCTGCAGCAAGGTTAGCATAACAATTATGGGAAAGCTTCAGATGTTAAGTGTTTGCTAGCACGATAAAAGAAGAATCTTCAAAGCTTCTAAGAAGAGGGGGGGATTGGTTGCTTGGCACTTTATTAAGAATTCTGTTAATTTCTCAATAACTAATAGTCAACTCAGTGATAGCAAAAGCAGACTGATCTGTTCTTATGTGGTACTTCTTTCCTCTTGCATTGGTCACATTTTTAACAGCTGCTCATTGCCCAGCAGCAGATAGAAAACACACAATGAGTTCAACTCATTTTATTCCAATTCCTGAAGACTCCCATCCCTGTTCTACTCTATTCTTCATTATAATCTAAACTGTTCAACTCCTACTTCCATTGCCAGAAAACTCCCAGTGCTTTTTTTGTAAAGTCTTCCTTGATTTTCCCACACTTACTTTCCTCTCATCATAAGCAGCGAGTCTCTCCATCAGCCACAATTACAAAGGCATGAATAGGAGGACTCCACTTGGGTAAGGGTTAAGCACTGAGCAGTCGGGGTAAGGTAGTGGGTTGGTTTTGTTACTGGTTTAGTCATCCAGAGGACATGAATTCCAATGCGAGCATGGGCAGTTTGAAAATTTTAATTCCGTTCAAAAGCAAAGACTGAAGTAAAAAGCTAGCACCAGTCATGATGACCATGATTGACTTTAAAGCTGAACTAATTCCCTTATGTTTCTTTGAAAGCTAATCTGCTGTCCTCATTCTAACCTTCTTGTCCCCCACCATCTGGTGGGCTCTCTGAAGTGCTTTAGTATTTCCACCAAATAGACAAATGACACTATCATCTCTCCAGGATTAGTGAGGGTTAGGAAGTGAATCCTGAACTTGACACATCTCAACGATGGATGATCATTTTGAAAAGGGGTTACCTTTACCTCAGTCCTGTGCCCCATGTCTAGGTGCAAAACCTGACTGTATACTTGGCCACTGAGATCATTATCTCCCTTCTACAGGACCTGTTGGGTGGAGAAAGGAATGGGGATAATAAATTAACACTTGTCACCAATGACTTGATGGAATTTTCCAAATCGACGGAGGGCCCTGGGTTATATCTGACTGCACAACCTTTTGGGGAGCCCACCTGTTTAAGTATTCTTGGGATCTTGGTCCAGGATGTTGAGACAGGAGAGTTAGGAATGCTAACCTCTTATAACTTTTGTACACCTACACTGGACCTTTGAATATGGCAAGTTTTGATGAGCTGCACACATTCCTGAAGCAACTGCAAAGAGTGTGATGACTCGTTAATATAGATATTAGCCTCCTCTGTCTGACCTGTGTTGCTAGGTAATTGGCAAGTGTCAGAAAAATTATCCCAGAGTCTTTGACTTACTTATGTCTTGCAATTTCCTTTGTGAACTTTGTTGATAGTGATGATGGGTGGGCTGCTGCCTATTTGTTATTTCTCTTCACCACCCAACTACTGCCTCCCTCAATAAAGGAGACATTAATTTGAAGCCAAAGCTGCGGTTTCAAGTGGAGGATGAGGGGAATTGTTTGCACTATTTTGGTCAAGGTCTTTACCTCAAACAAAATCACAAAAACCTGGTCATTATGACATGGCTATTTGTGGGACCTTGCTCTGAGGAAATTGGTTGCTGCATTTCCTACACAACTACAATGGCTAAACCAATTTAGCTTTTGTGATGCTTAAGGTCACTAAGGATGTTTATATTGCAAGATTTGCTGCACTCTCTTAGTTTAGATACTTTGCAAGGACTTCATGGAATTGCTTCTTCACTTGATAATAGAAGCAGACTTCAAAAAAGTTATTTTCTTGTTCTATAAATCACATAAATATAGGACACATTAGGATTTGCAGGAATTGTTGCATTTATGCTTTAGCATTATGAATAAATTGGTGTTGTGGGAGCATTGCAGTCTCTCAATGTAACTGGCAATAATCCATGAATGATACTACACATTCCCTTTTAATGTCCCAGGAGTAAATTGAACAGTAAATTGCAACACAGATTTTGAGTCTCATTTCAATGTAGGACATGCTATATAAATGTAATACATTACTCTTTGCAACCAGTAGTTTTAAAGCACAGTTGACAGATGTGATATTTTTAACGTAGCGTTTGAATCAAAAACGAAGTGTGAAAAAGCTATATTTTCGTGGAAAGGTTGATTGCTCTTTTTCACATTATCACCCTCCAGCTCTCCTGACTAGTTACACATTCCTTTTAAAATTAGGCTGTAATGTTTTTTTAACTCTTCCTAATCCAGCTGCTGGCCGTCCACCGCGGACAGTAGAACTGTTGTAATTGGTTCATTTTCTTCAAGTTTTGCATACTTAGCCAAGGAGCTTGATTTGAGGTGACTTTCACTGGAAATAAAAGTTAGGAGAGACTTAAAGTGGGCTGTTGATTCAGTATCACCCATTTTTACACAATCTACTCCTGTCTGTGTTACCTTATGGTGGTAACAGTGGGTGGCACGGTGGCTCACAGGGTCCCAGGTTCAATTCCAGCCTTGGGTGACTGTCTGTGGGGAGTTTGCACATTCTTCCTGTGTCTGTGTGGGTTTCCTCCGGGTGCTCTGATTTCCTCCCACACACCCAAAATTGTGCAGGTCAGGTAATTTGGCCACGCTAAATTGCCCATAGTTTTAGGTGCATTAGTCAGAGGGAAATGGGTCTGGGTGGGTTACTCTTCTGAGGGTCGGTGTGGACCAGTTGGGCCAAAGGGCCTGTTTCCACACTGTAGGGAATCTAATCTAAACTCCAGTTCCCCATGAGAAATGGAGTATGCATGTTTTATCTATTTGCTGATTCAATTAGGAGCAGGAGTGGGCTAATTGTCCCCTTGGTCCTACTCCACCATCCAATAAGATCATGTTTGATCTGTTTATGTTTGAACGTCCCATTCCCATGTACCTCCAATAACCTTTTATTCTCCTGCCTAACAACAATCTATCTGTTCTGAAGAAGAATTTCTGAACTCAAAACATTTACTCTGTTTCTCTCGAAAGATGTTGCCAGACCTGCTGTGTTTCTCCAGAACTCTCTGTTTTTATTTAAGAATCCATCCACCTCTGCCTCAAACTTCAATTACCCACATCCACCATTTTCTGAGGCAGAGGATTCCAGATCTCACAGTCGTTTGACAGAGAAAAAAAATTATTCTCATCACTGTCCTAAAAAGGGGCAATGTATAATTTGTAAAATACTGCTTCTTAATTCTGGACTCACTCACACGATGGGCTGAATTTAAACTAAAATGGGCTAAATGTCAATTTTCACAATGCCGCCTCTCCATGAGTTCTAGAAAAAATCTCTCACACAATTTTACGTTGTTTACCTCATTATGTATGTACCACTCCTCGTACTCACCAATGGTGACAATACTCTCTGTGGTGGGACCTGCCAAGATCTTTGCCACCAGCCTCATGTATGAAACCCAACTATGCACTTGGTCAGTTGCTGCCAGTTAGGATTAGCCTTTCTTGGTCCATGTAGCAGGAGGGAAATGAAATAAGAAAAGCTCCTGAGGGCACAGAAGTGGCGTGATTAACATTTCAGTACACATAGAAGCTCACATTCACTTTACATCATCTTTCTGATTAACTGACATTGTAATTACAACTATAAGAATCAAGCTTCCTGTCCGTCATGCTGTACCAGGCTTGAACTCTGCTGAAAGGGATTGCTCCTCTTTCCCTAATGCCCAGTGTAGCTTAACATCTCATCATTGTTCATGGCAGACCATGGCTCACCACCCACCCCCAACCTCGTCCAACGGAGATAGATGAGAGGTGAGTGATTTGTGATGAGTGACCAGACCTTTGACTGATATCTGTGCACCTCCTGACTGACTTACCATTAATTCCTTGTCTAGTTGCATTGCACCTGCAGGATTAACTATGGTCCACTCCTTGGTCTGTACTAATATGGTATCTCTGACCATACCTGCCTCTAGTGCCCAATGAACTATGCCCAAGCTCTGGACAGGGATCAGATGATGCCTTTGGTTTACTGCAATAGTACCTGCTGGCTGATGTTTGTCATCCTTCACTTGACCAAGGATTACTTCCTTAGACTTTGAGACATGGCCATTTGATTGAAGTACATTCCACGTGTTTATGACATAAGCTGCTGGTGCATGCTGTACCTGTGACATTGCCATAGCATATGTCTTAAGCAACATGTCTGCCACCTTTGATTGCTCGCTATTGGCAGATATGATAAAGTACTTGACTTTAGGTTTGTGCTAAGAGGCAAGGCAATATAATGGTACTGTGAGTCTGTAAGACCTGAATGATGGGGCAATGTGCAAAAATGCAAGGCAGAGGCACATTGAGCATCCAATTCAGTGAGTGAAAGCTAAAAGAGAAAGTGATGCACCCTGTTCCAATGTACGAAATGAATCCTTGTCCCTGTGCACAGACACTCCAGTAGTAGTGTTAAAATATAAGGGGGCAGTGTGCTCCCAAGTGCAGCTTTGAAGTGGTGAACTATATTCAAAGTTAGTCCAAAGTGCGCCATGATAATGTTGTAAGGCTGGTGCATGTCCAATGTGAATCTCCATAATCAGAGCTGGAAGAATGGAGTGTACCCTGAAATATTGGGGAATACTGCCCAAGATGTATGCCTGCAGGAACAAATGGGTTCCTGGAGTCATCAGGTATTCTTTCTGATTTTCATGTTGGTAATTGTTGCCATCTAGCTTCTCCTCACCACATGGGAGAATAAGAAGTTGCATATAAGTGACATAAGATTAGCTCCTAATGAGATATGAATGCATTCAAAAAAGGCCTCTTGCTGCTCACTCATCAGAATCTCATCCTGCCATTCACATCTCAGGGGGAAAATTAGACTTTTTTTCTCAACATTGAGCATCTCATTTTTCCAACCTCACAACATTTTGTCATCTGACTCAGCATTGTCCACATTGTTCACTGGCTGGGCAAAGTTGTGCGCTTCCTTTCCATACCACCTTGTCAAGATCACTGTGGATCTTATACAAGTTACACTTCACTCTTTTCATTCCAGACATCAGTCTAGTAAATATTCTCTTATGCATTTCCCTCCGATGCATTGACAGGCTTCCTTAACTAAGGAGGTTGAAGCTGCACACAGCATTTGAGATATGGTCTAATCAACATTCTGTAAAACTGAAGCAGACAGTTTCAGTGTGCTTCACATTTATGCTTAACTCCTCTTGTCACGAAGGTAGCATAGCATTAGCCT
This sequence comes from Chiloscyllium plagiosum, assembly GCF_004010195.1. Taxonomy (NCBI): domain Eukaryota; kingdom Metazoa; phylum Chordata; class Chondrichthyes; order Orectolobiformes; family Hemiscylliidae; genus Chiloscyllium; species Chiloscyllium plagiosum. Next base: position 11,402,278 of record NC_057738.1, on the reverse strand, counting down.
TCTTAATATCTTGCAGTACCCGCATACTAATGTCTTGTAACTCATGTACTAGATCGCCTAAATCCCTTTGGGCAGCACGGTGACACAGTGGTTAGCACTGCTGCCTCACAGCACCAGAGACCTGGGTTCAATTCCCGCCTCAGGCGACTGACTGTGTGGAGTTTGCACATTCTCCCTGTGTCTGTGTGGGTTTGCTCCGGTTTCCTTCCACAGTCGAAAAATGTGCAGGTTAGGTGAATTGGCCTGCTAAATTGCCTGTAGTGTTAGGTGTAGGGTAATGGGTCTGGGTGGGTTGCTGTTCGGATGGTCGGTGTGGACTTGTTGGGCTGAAGGGTCTCTTTCCACACTGTAATTAATCTAATCTATCTCAGAATTCTACAGTCAGCTTCCATTTGAGTAACACTGCTCTTTTATTCTTTATGTGAAAGTGAATTTCGTGGGGGCTGGGGTACAGGGGAACCTCAATTATCCAGCATTTGATTATCCGAATATTGGATTATCTGGCAAGATTGCGACTATGTTATCCAGCACTCGAACATCCAGAATTCGATTAACCGAACAAAGTACTGCCCGCCCGTGTCCTTCGGATAATTGAGGTTCCTCTGTAATTACAACTTTTAAAAGACGTCTAGATGGGTATATGAATAGGAAGGGTTTGGAGGGATATGGGCCGGGTGCTGACAAATGGGACTAGATTAATTTAGAGTGCGTGGTCTGCATGGACAAGTTGGACTGAGGGGTCTGTTTCCATGCTGTATATCTCTATGACTATGAATAATTCATCTGTCAAGTTTTAGCCTACTCACTCAACTTTTCTACATTTGTCTTCGACCTTGTTATGTCTTCTTCACAATATACCATCTGACCTACTTTCGTGTACTGACAAATTTAGCTACCATGCCTTTGCTTGCCTCATCTAAGTCACTGATATAACTTGTAAACCATGAAGGCCCATGCGCAGACCCCTGCAGGACTCTATTCAGTGTATCCTGCCAATCTGTTGTACTTCTCTGAACAGAATCTGAAAGGGGCCTGAGTAAAATGGGCGACAGTAAGATTTATGACATGATGGGATGGAGACCGCAATTTCCCTTCCCACGTGGTTAAAGATGCCCTCCAACGCATCTCATCCACATCCCGCACCTCCGCCCTCAGACCCAACCCCTCCAACCGCAACAAGGACAGAACGCCCCTGGTGCTCACCTTCCACCCTACCAACCTTCGCATAAACCAAATCATCCGCCGACATTTCCGCCACCTCCAAACAGACCCCACCACCAGGGATATATTTCCCTCCCCACCCCTCTCAGCCTTCCGCAAAGACCGTTCCCTCCGTGACTACCTGGTCAGGTCCACGCCCCCCTACGACCCACCCTCCCATCCTGGAACTTTCCCCTGCTATCGCAGGAACTGTAAAACCTGTGCCCACACCTCCATCCAAGGCCCTAAAGGAGCCTTCCACATCCATCAAAATTTTACCTGCACATCCACTAATATCATCTATTGCATCCGTTGCTCCCGATGCGGTCTCCTCCACATTGGGGAGACTGG
>NC_057738.1:11389223-11400646 GCF_004010195.1 Chiloscyllium plagiosum | reverse complement strand
GAGGAATTGGGAATACGGGATGGCATTTTTGCAAGAGGCCATCTCTCCTCCCTGACCTATCACCTTCATCTCCTTCCCCACTGACCTATTGTACTCTATGCCACTCTCTCCCCACCCCCACCCTCCTCTAGCTTATCTCTCCACGCTTCAGGCTCTCTGCCTTTATTCCTGATGAAGGGCTTTTGCCCGAAACGTCGATTTCGAAGCTCTTCGGATGCTGCCTGAACTGCTGTGCTCTTCCAGCACCACTAATCCAGAATCTGGTTTCCAGCATCTGCAGTCATTGTTTTTACCAGGATGGGATGGAAGGCTGCTGAGCTCTATCTCGACATTGGAAGCATCTCATGCCATCTTTTACTCTTGTCACAAGTGATGAGGTGAGATCATCACAATCTGGGCAGCAGCAATTTGCCAATTAAGAGGGGTTATTGCTTGTTAAACACCTTGATGATGGCCTAAATTTCCTCATTAATATTCAGCTTTCTATCTTTTCAAACCTGCCAAAGAGATTTAGAATTCTCGACATGGAAACCAGAGCAGATACCTGGCAACTTCAGCTCATCATTTCCTCCAAATGACCTCCATGTTGGTAACCAGGCACCAACAACTCTGGGCATGCTCCCTGGGCACTAGCCACACAGACCTTACATCAAGGACATTGGCATCTGATTTGTGCCAACCTCTAAGAATCCTCATGGGCACATCTCCAATCCATAACATAAAGCTCAGAACTGCAGAAGCTGGTGATCTGAGACAAACAAAAACAGAACTTTCTGGTGAAATTCAGCAGGTCTGACAGTATCTGTGGAGAGAAAACAGAGTTAATGGTTTGAGTCCAGTGATCCTTTAGAATATAAAGTACTGAGGGTGGCAAGAGCACAGCATGTACTCTGTGCAGGGGACTTTAACATCCATCTTTCCTCTTCCTCCTGAGGCTGCTGTGTCATTTCCTAGGAGTCTGAAAGCATAAAATTAGAGGGAATGGCTTAGAAACTTCAGGGCTGGGGAAGTAGGGATATAAAGGTGTCTATGTACAGCTTGCACATGGTGAGTGAGGTGGGAGTGGAGAAGTGCATAAGACAATACGTAACACTTCTTTTCTGTGTCATTCCCAGGTGACCATGTTGTGCCCAAATGATGTAACTATAGTCCCTTTTATTATGAGAGACCTTATCCTCTGAGACAGAGGATAGAACATCAGTGTTTGTTTAATGTTTTCCATAGCTGAATAGCTGGAAGTTTGTAGGGGTTGCAAGATTTTGGTTATTATTATTGGAATGTATAAGGGTGAGGTAGAGTCTTCAAATGTTATGTGTGATCTTTGAAGGTAAGGGTCTGATGCTGGATGTTGGTTGGAAGTGCATTGAGCAGCATGTGAGCTCAATAGTATGGTGGCAATGAGATATCATTTGAAGATGTATTCACTGACCTTGACCGTTCCTGGAGGTTAATATACTTGTAGTATTGCTGCTGAACCCTTGAGGCCAGATTCAGCAACTTTGCCTGTTAGCTGCTCCCATTGCTTCCCATGAAAGGACAGTGATTCTTTTCCTGTCCACCTCCATGGATGAGGCCTGCAGCATTGTATTTCTGAGACAATTGAGGCTTTGCTCCACCCTGGGACTGCATTTCCCTTCTCTTGAACTATAGCACTGACAGTCATCAGCAGAGAGTAGAGTTTCACTTGCAGAAGGACAGAATGCCTTTCAGAGTTGCAAGCTAATTGACTACGAGCTAACCTTGCAGCCTGTAAGTGTGTAGCCGAGGTTGTACACTGAAATCACGGAAATGATGAGGGAAGGCCAGGTCTTTGTGCTGTCAGCCTCAACAGGAAGAATATGATCAAGCCACAAATTACAATTTTGCTCTTGGACATGGGAGCAAACAAACCTTTACTCTGAATATGTAAGTTAGCTCGCTGAGCTTGAAGGCATGTTTTCAGACGTTTCATCACCATACTCGGTAATATCATCAGCAACAAGTTACTGGCTTGTCTGAACATCCAGTACAGTGATTGTTCTTTGAGCTGACTCTTCTTTGCTCAACCTCACCTGCACAAGATTGACACACTCACCCACTCTCATTGGTCACTGTGCCCAGCTCTGCTTGCTGCACAACCATCAATTGTCTAAACAGTCTAATTGCAGTGTTAGTTATAGTAAACTCAAGCATGTAGTTATCATACTGAGATAGGGTAACTTCAATATTTTATAATACAACATCATCTCAAATTTGAATGGAGTCTGCAAAATGATCTTTTTGATCTTTTTGATCAGATAGATAACAGGTAAGCTGGACAGCTCAGGCCTGCACAGATCAGTCTACGAAAAACATTGAGTATCAAGTCAGATTTTGGATGCTCATTGACTGCCTGCCCAAATACACTACAAAAAACTTTGTTAGTAGTGAATGAATCATTCCGAAAAAGTCAAATGTAGACAAAAACAATTGATTTTTAAAAATACATCCCAGTGTTGATCCTTTAAAATTATTTTTCTGTCTTGCCCTTCAAAGTTCCCTTTTATTGCCTCACAGTGTCATTTATCAAGTGGTGCATTTGCACCTATGGCCTGGTCTTGCTTAGGATTGTTATAAACAGAATAGGCTATTTAGCGCATTGGGCCTTCTCCATTGGTCAATTCGATTTCGGGTGATTTTGCAACTGAGCTCTATTTTCCTGCCATTGCTCTATTTTACTTGATACTGTTATCTAACAGAGGTCTATCTTTGTCTGTTTTGAGAGCTTTAGTAATCCTACAACCGAGATCCTTTTTGGGGCACGGATTTCCAATTTTCCACAATCTATTGTGTGCAAATATATTTCCCGACACTGCTCCTGAATAGCCTAGGTCTAATTTTAAAAGTACGTTCCTGTGTTCCTGATTTCTCTGCCAAAAGAAATATTTTTTCAAGTCTATTTTATCAAATCTTTAACATTTTTAGCATGCTTTTATGTCAAAATTAAACAATCTGATCTCATAATGTAATGCTGCAAGTTTCTGAGCTGACATGTTTTCCCTGGGGCATCAGAGGCTGAGAGGTGACCTGATTGAGGTTTATAAAATCATGAGGTATTTTCCCTGGGTTGGGGGATTCCAGAGGGCGTAGGTTTAGGGTGAGAGGGGAAAGATTTAGAAGAGACCTTCTTCACACAAAGAGTGGTGCATGTATGGAATGAACTGCCAGAGGAAGCGGCGGAAACTGATACAATTACAACATTTAAAAGCCATCTGGACATGAATGGGAAGGGTTTAGAGGGAAATGGACCAAATGCTGGCAAATGGGACTAGATTAATTTGGGATATCTGGTCAGCATGGACAGGTTGGACCGAAGGGTCTGTTTCCAAGCTGTACATCTCTATGACTCTATGACTCTACTGCAGCTCAGTGGCAGGGATTCATGAGGATTCTCTGCTCTAGAGACAAAAGTGGCAGGACCCTTCTCAATAGCATCTCCTGCCCTAGCTATCTTCATCAATGTGTAATCAGTGAGTGGGGGTCTCAGAATGTGCTGCTAGTTAATGGAATGTAGGTAATAAGGTCAGCAACATTTTCAGAAAAAAAAGCATTCAAAGCAACGTTTACACTGAAAGCATATTCAGCTGATGACAGCGATTTTATTCAATCCCTGGGCCAAGCAGTATCTTTCACACTCTAATCGCCATCTCAATAACATTGGGAGACAGCAGAAAGGCTCTGAGCTCTTGAAATGCATCCCATATCTCACTGCTTCCCTAACTCTCTCGTTTCAGGTGATCCCTTGATCAAGTTCTGGTAACACTTTATATGGTTCAGAGTCACATCTTGTAAGATAATGCTCCTGTGAAACAGCATCGGAAACTTTACTCTTTTAAAGGTGTTTTATAAAGGCAAGCTATTGTGCTTGTTGATGTGGTATGTTGTCCAATTACGGAATTTATGTCTTTCAGAGAACAGATCTGAGAAAGGGAAGGTTCACTTTGTGAAATGTGAATTCCCACTGGAATGCAGCAGCTAATGAAAAGATAACCCCTGTTATGTTCCCAACTCACCACTGACATCTGACTTGGTCTGAGGGAGAACAGAACAGAGTCAAGAGTGCAGCAAAAAGAGAGAGAATCGGAAAGAAAAGAGAGGCTGAGCAAGTGGAAATAAATGTAAAAGAAACATAAATTAAGTAGCAAGCTCTTAGAGCAGTCTGCTCACAATTCCTGTCAGCAGATGTGATTTATCAAACCGTGCCCACACAGTAAACAGATCTCCCTGGGGAGAAGCAGAGACTGTGAACGACTGCAAAGGAATTAGTTCTTCATAGCACAACAGCTTGCCAGTAGTCTGTCTCCAAAGAAAGAAGGATTCAGATTGAAATGGCTCTGGTAAGGATGGGAACTTATTTTGCAGCTCCCTCCCAGGGAGATGTTTTGATGCCCATCTCTTATTTAACAGCCTTTGTACCCTACTAATTGTAACTTAATACCTTTGAGTCACAGATGGCCTGCTACTGAATTGGCAACTCATTTCCCATTCAATCAGCAGGTAAGTAGACCTAAAGCCTTCACTTCATAGCAGTACAAAGTGATTCTAAAGACGGCAAGCACATGTTCCAAATTTATAGGTGCTGTAACAAGCTTTCCTAAGGACTGCGGTCACAAAGAGGCTTTGCTAAGCTGCACTGAGTCTGAATGGATGTGTTCAGATCTAAGGCACCGATTGGATTTTTATCCTCAGCATGGGCTGAATCTACTAAGAAAGGAAATAAAGTTTTCTCAAGTGTAGGGTCGCTATTACTGTGTGCAAAATCATCCCCAAGTTCCCATTTTGTTCAGGAAATTGATTGAAAGTCATGGCTTCTCTGTTTTCACCGATCTGCCTGTATGAACTGTGAGTGGATCTCATCAACTCCGACTCAAAAGAGAAAGGATTCCCAAGGAAGTCAATTAAAAGACAAAATAGAAATTTACTTGCATTTTTCACAATATCGGCATGTTCAGCATTTTTTACAACTGGCGAGGTACTTTTGAAATTTAGTCACATTTCTTATGTCAGAAATGGGAGAAACAATTTGGCACACAGACAGTGATGTGATAATCAGATCAAGGATTATAACTGAAGGATGAATATTGGCCAGAATACTGGAGACAGCTCTGCTTCACCTCTTTGAAGTAGTGTCATAGGATCTTTTATATCTACCTGAAAGAAGATCTGAAATTTTACATCTGAAAACTGGCACCCTCTTAGTACTGCAGAGCCAACTTGAACTTTGTGTTTAAACCTCTGGAGTGACACTTGGCACCACAATCTCTGATTCACTGTGATTTGAGTGTTTCAAGTATAAAAATTGTAGGCTTCAAAAGGATAACTTACTGCACATAAATTGCACAAGAGTGTGAAGCTACCATCTTGGTTGTGAGTGTACAGATGTTAACCAATAGTGGTCAGAGTATCCTTGTTGATATGCTGAGCACTCAAAAGGTTTTGTACAATGTATCGAATTCAGGCAATAAGTCGACATTGAGAGCTGCTACTAACACAAATTTCCATTGAGAATCATAGAATGCCTACAGTGTGGAAGCAGGCTTTTTGACCTACCAGGTCCACACCGATCCTCTGAACAACATCCCACCCAGACCCACACCCACCCACCTTCCCCCTACATTTTCCACGGCCAATCCAATTAACCTGCGTATCATTGGGCTGTGGGAGAAAGCCAGAGCACCCGCAGGAAATCCATGGAGACTCAGGGAAAACGTGCAAACTCTACACAGTCCACCGAGGGGAGAATCAAACCTGGGTCCCTGGTGCTGTGAGGCATCATTGCAAGCTACTGAACTGCCATTGCCCCGAAACATTAGGATTAAGAATTTAGGTATTTAAACTAATAAGTGAAGGATTCCTGAAGGCTTTTGGAGTGAATAAGTGATGTAAACTCCCCACCACAAAGCCTGTCCTGGCCTGCCACCAATCTTTCCATGAGCCTCCACCCACATTAGCTCTGTGATCTGTTAAAATCCTACCTGTGAGCTTGCAACTCTTTCAAATTTTTGTCCACTCTGCCCTCTCTCTCACCTTCTGCTCCCCCTGTCAGTAGCTGTTTGCTCTATTATTCCTCTCCTGCTGTGACATTTCTCCTAACCTCATCCTTTGCTGGCAATCTTTCCTTTCTTTTTCTTGAAAGCTTGAACTCAATTTTTCTTCACTACACTCGGGTCTATTTATTAACAATTTCTAATTGTAAAATGTATTAATTCAGTAACATTTAGCTGATAATCATGACCTGTAGCTCCCTTCTTTGGTTTCTGCCAAAGCTAATACACACCCACCTAGTTCTCTTCACCGTTTTGCAGTTGTGGATCATTTCCTTCCAACAGTTCAATTCTTATCGTTGATGACAGATTTAGCTCTCTGTAGTGTTCTTCATAAGAATGATCTAAGACTCAGTATGATTCTTGTTGTATGCTTTCAACCCTTTCCAATGCCTCACTCATTAGAAAACTTCCAAGATATTGCATTACTTTTGCTCGCTTGTGGAGCTGGTTCACACTTGCTCCTCATACCCGTGGGGAGTGATGCGTAAGAATTACAGCTAGCTCCCGCAGATAGAGTTTTGTAAAAGAATGGTGCCAAAAGAAAATAAAAAGGCAGTTGTTGTTACCCATTTGGCTAATTTATTTCTGTCAGAAATATTGCATTTCTACTTATAGTCTTCGAATTATGTCCACAACAGGATGTTTGTTCTGCATTTTTCATGCCAACACATTGTTGGAGGTGGAGGGGGGAGGGGGTGGTTGTCAATTAATAAAATATAATACAGCTATTTGTCTAGCCTGGTTTTCATCATAGGGTTGAAGATTCTCCCCTCCCCCTTCATTGGTGATAATGTGACCTACAACAAACGTACTCTGAAAAGGTGTAATGTTTTGTTGCTCAACTGCACCAAAGCACCAACACTTAAATGAAGTGAGTTAATCCATGCTAACCAATATCAAATAGATTGTGAGCACTTTCAAACAGAAAAGAAAGATTTGTAGTTATCCAGGCTTGAGTTACAGGCCAAAATCTAGTTGAATTGTATGTATGGTTTACATGTAGAATAACTGATATTCAGGTATGAGTTATTCGCTATTAACTAATTGAGGACTTTGGATGGTTTATCAATGCAACAACCAATATCCAGGAGTGAGCTGTCGACTGAAACCTAATCCAGATTGGAATTCAATCAATGGTTTTGACTAGCTTACATGTAGAATAACAGATGCTTGGAACTGAATTGAGGCTGAAATCTAATTGAGGGGCTCAATTGGTTCATATATAGAATAATGGATACCCATGGGTGCACCTTTCATGATCTCTTGTTATCAAGAGCAATTTACAGACAAACAAGCACTTTTATTAAGTGTAATCGCTGTTGTAAAATCAGAAATGTAGCACACAGCAATGTTCCACAAACAGCAGTGAGATTAATGAGCACATACGCTGCTGGAGCGGTTTTGGTTAAAAGATAAATTTCGACCACGACCTCCTCTATAAAATAGTGGCTTGGGATGTTGTATTATCTAGTTATATAGCCTTCATTTAACAATGTTTTGAAGGATAACACCACCAACAACGCAGTATTCTCCCAGTCCTGCACTGAAACCCCAGTTTAGGATATGTGGTGAAATCTCTGGAACACAACTTGAACTTTCAACCTTCTGACCCAGAGGTAGCACTACTGTCAATTGAGCCAACTTTAAAAAATAAAGCAAGAAACCATGGAGATAGTCAGCAATTTAGGAAACATTTGTCAAGAAAGCAAAAGTTAATTGAATTTTTGGGAGTTCCTGAGAGTTCATTTGTCATTGATACCTGAAACTTCAACTGATAGAGCTTTCCTTTGACAGTTTCTACACAATCTTCTGAGGGGCTCCAGTATTTCCTTTATCATTTCAAGCTTTCAGCAATTAGAGTGTATTGCTCTGATTGGGAGATTTGAAAAATATTTTTCAGTCAGAGTTCTCTATTTCTGTCCCCTATTAATCTTTCAGTAAGTGTTTCCTCTCTTTCACTCTGGCTCACTCTATCCCCACAGTTTGCGCTAAAGCAACATGTAAAGAGAACAGTAATGTCAGCCTTGTATCTCTGGCTGAGGAGGCAAAACTCAAAAGAGAAATAAAATGTAGGAATGCTGTGAGTATGCAGATAGGCTGAGAGTGGGTGAGTAATTATGTGAGCATGTGAAGAGTCTGGAGATACACCCTGGTCCAGTCCATGAGCTGGGCATATGTCCCTGAGCACACAGTGTTCTTGCTGTAGCCTTGCAATGAGAGTTGCCATGTACAACATTGAAGTGCAGAATTGTCTTGTAGGTGGATCAGAAATGTGTCATGAGGGTTTACAGAGGCTTGCACATGTTGGTAGCCAGTATCCACAGATCTGGTTGCCAATTAGGAGGTCCTTTCAAACAAGCAGTGAGGTCAATCAGCCAAGTGATCGCTCTGATTTTCTTGTCGAGTTTGCCTGAAATTGAACTCATTTGGTGAGTTTGGTAAGATGACAGGCGAGATATGAATGGAGTGAGTTGACTATGAACAAGATGCTTAACAATTAATCATCACTGTCAATTGGCAGCTTGGCACTGCTGAGATAGCACCTTGCAACGCTGCTTGTAAAAAGCATAAAAGATTGTGTGAGATGTTCTGAATGTCAAAATGAACCTCGCTACACTTGTCGCCCGTCGCTGCCAATCTACAGACCATAGCCCACGTTGTTCAGATTCCACCCATACATCTCAGTCAGGATAGTGTGTGGCTTGGAGGGGAACTTGCAAGCAGTAGTGTTCCCATGCAGCTGCTGCCCCTGTCCTTCTAGGTGGTGGAGATAGCAGGAATAAAAGATAGTATCGGAAAAGCCTGGAGTGAGTTACTGCAGTAGATGATACACACTGCTGGCATTATGCATTGGTAGTGAAGGGAGTGAATGTAGAAGGTGGTGGAGTGGTGTCAATCAACTAGGCTACATTATCCTGGATGGTGTTGATGTTCTTGAGTGCTTTTGGAATCTCACTCATCTGAGCAAGTGGAAAATATTCCATCCCACTCCTAACTTGTGTCTTGCAGATCATGGACAGGAATTAGGGAGATTGGAGGTGAATTACAGAATTCATAGCCTCTTACCTGCACTTTCTAACTCATAGACATTTACAACACAGAAGACCCATCATGTCTACACCAGTCAACGTGACCTGACTATATTAATCCCGGTTTTCAGCTTTTGGCCCACAGCCTTGGAGTTTATGGCAATGTAAGTGAATATTTCAATATTGTGTAAGTGTTATGAGAGCTTCTGATGCGTCCATCTCCTGAGGAAGTGAGTTTAAGATTCCCACTCCTATTGAGAGAAAACAATTCTGCTTACCTCTCCTCTTAGCATTTCCATCTCTCACTTTAAATCTACGCCCTGTGATTATTGACCCATCTAATATCAGAAAGTGCCTTACTCCCCATTCTATCTGTGCTGCTGATAAATCTCCTACACCTCTATCAGGCCCTCTCTCAGCCTTTGCTGGTTCAAGGAAAGCAACCCTATACTATCCAATCTTTTTCCACTTGTAGTCACAGTATCTGTGTGACAGGTTCAGTCCAATGTGCGGTCAATGGTAACCCCAAATAAATTGACAGTGTGGATTTCAGTAATGGCAGTTGAAGAATGTCAACAGATGATGGTTGGTTTTACCTTGTTGGAGATGGTCATTCTCTGGCACTTGGGTGCCAAGAATGTCACTTAGCACTTGTTAGCTCAAGCCTAATGTTGTCCTAGCCTTACTATACATGGTCAGTAACAGATGAGCTGTGAAAGTTGCTGAACATTTTGCATTCATCAGTGATCACCACCACTTCTGACCTCACTGTAGAGGAAAGGTCATTGACAAAGCAGCTGAAGATGGTTGACCCTGGGACACAACGCTGGGAAACTCCTCAAAGATAGACTATGGCTGAGCTAATTGAGCTCTCACAGCCAAAACTGTCTTCTCTTGTGATAGGTAGGATTTTAATCCGTGGAGAACTTACCCAATTACCATTGACTCCAATTTTACTAAATGTCCATGATGCCATACTTGGTCAAACTAAACTGACAATCACTGTCAGTTTAGTTGAGCAGTTTAAGCCTACGTTCTGGAGGAAGAAAGAGAGAAATGTTGAATACTCCTGTGGCGATACTACGTCTGTAAAATGAACATTTCAGACAATTACAGGTCATTCTGATATAACATGATAGTTCTGTCCTCGTGCAATCCCATGTTATAAGAAAATTGTACAATAACCACACCATATAAACTAATGGGGCTGGAATCACATTACAGCCAATATAGGTAAAGAACATTCACATTCTACAAATAATGGTCTAAATTCTGCAACTGTGTTATAAACCAATTCATGTTGGAGAAACACGTGTTACAGCAGAATCGACTGTATTGATCATGTTCTCATAATTATTAGCAGCAGGCTTTGAATCACATTAGCTCAACTCTTTCAATCTGGGTCGGAATTTCTATTTCCAACCCAAATTAGGCAAAAAAAAGTTATCTTCTTACCTTTCTATGATTTTGTAAGCTCATCTTACAATACCTGCAAGGCCTAGCTATGTGCAATTTAGTGTTCAGTTTTCATATGATTTCAGTTCGTGGCACAGGCTGATGATGTTACTGGATTTTGTTGACCCTCAGTTATTGAACTTTTTGTCTGCCATGAAAATTGGGCATTTTGTTACCCACTTGCCTTTCCTAAGTATCTTTCTTCCTTCCCTGGTTTTCAATTAATCAACCTGTTATGCCTAGGTGTAATAATGAGTGTTAACTAGGAAGGGTTGTCCATACTTTTTCCACTAACAAGTAATTGATTTCATATTATGATCGAATCTAGAAGCTCAGAATGGGTTTATATATTCATTTCAAACATTTTGTGTAGTCTGTCAGCTCGTGATTTGCATTGTAAAGTTAGATAATCTTTACCCAGTGCTGATTTGGAGATGCCGGTGTTGGACTGGGGTGTACAAAGTTAAAAATCACACAACACCAGGTTATAGTCCAACAGGTTTAATTGGAAGCACACTAGCTTTCGGAGCGATGCTCCTTCATCAGGACCTGACGAAGGAGCGTCGCTCCGAAAGCTAGTGTGCTTCCAATTAAACCTGTTGGACTATAACCTGGTGTTGTGTGATTTTCACTTCCTGAAGGCTGACTTGCAGAGTTTACCTTTCCTCCTTGATGAGCCAAGTTTCAAAAGACTGCTGCTTTATTTATCTCACTCTATAGACTGGCATGTAATCCAGTTACTGATCGACAACCTCTATCCCTGTTCACCTACTTGAATCCAGGCTCACCTCTTAATTCAGGCCCAGACTGAATGTTCAGTAATACAAAGCTGGTGAGGTTCAACTTCTGAGTAACCATTGGTTGCTTCTTATCG
>NC_057738.1:11384640-11388928 GCF_004010195.1 Chiloscyllium plagiosum | reverse complement strand
ATAAATTCATGCAGTTTTTCAGCTCAGAGCTCTACATGTATGCATTCTGAGTTCAGAAACTGCATGAATTTATGTAAAACTCTGTTATCTCACTTTTTAGATTAGAATCAATCTAAACATCAGGTCATAGACAGAGAACACAGGGGGCTAACACCTTCAACATATTGTCTAGCTATCAACATTATTAACAGCTAACCCGAGAATGCAACCTAAAAAAAAGGTTTTGTGATTTACACATGAAAGAAGTGAAACTATCACTGTATTCTAACAGATGAAAGGCTTAACAGACAATCAATTTTTCAATGTATAATTTCAGTTACATCACACTGCAAATTTTTGCTATAAATTCTGTGTTACGATCGAGCCTTCCACTATCACCTGATGAAGGAGCATCGCTCCGAAAGCTAGTGTGCTTCCAATTAAACCTGTTGGACTATAACCTGGTGTTATGTTTTTAACTCTTTACCCAGTGCTGTTTGTGATTTGTCACTGCCTTGCTGATACCATGAATAGTGACAGGAACTAGTCCCTGCGTGCCTCTAGGCCTGTGTTCTCTGGGCTTGTGTTATCCACAATATAGAAAATATCTGGGTTGACTAGGGTGAACTGGTATTGCAGCGAAACGTGAATGCAATAGATCCCAGGGATTGAGTCTCTGAGCCACGGTGAGCAATATGTTTGACAGCGATTGATTGAATCATTATTTGCCACATTTGCAACTACATATGTTTCAGTATAAGGTTGTTTGCGCTGCATTAGCATTCAATTTTACATGCAATTTGTGCTGGCCCTGCATCTGTGGGCATATAAATTGGATGGTGGCAAAGGCTCTGCTGGTACCACTGTGCCAATACATTCCCTGATGTTCACTTCACTGATTATATGCTCACTTTGTGAACTGATGATCTAGCTGTTATCATCATCAGACCACATAGCTCAACCAGACATTTTATGCATTTTCGTTTGACATTATGTTATGTGCTTTTGGTTAATCAGAATGTTGTGGCCTCTGTCTGGCCTCTGCTTGTGAGGTCTCATTACATCGAACCACTTGTTCCAGCATTGCTTTTGCATTGCCACTTCCAAAGTCCTCTGATGCTACATGTTTTGCTCATACCATCGAAAGTTGGGCAATTTCTGGGTGTAAGTATGAGACCACACATCTGCACTGATTACTCAACTTTCCTGTACTGGGTATCATGCCAAAAGGTTGATGAATTATGGAAAGTCTGGAGACTCTGTCTCCCATTAGTATGGTTTTGTATTTGTGGCTAATTTTCAGTAATGCTTCTTTGAGTGTAAATGTTTGACTATAAAAGTTGGCAAATCATTTTGCAGCTGTATACAAGTTTAGTTAGGCCATATTTGGAGTATTGTGTGCAGTTCTGGAAGAATAGGATCAAAGGAAAATTATGGTGGCTCTCAATTGCTTACTGTCGCTTGGCTTTCAAGTAGACCTAGGCTGTAGCTTCATTAGGGTGAACTACAGATGTGACTGAATGCAATTCTGCTGCTGCTCATGGTCCACTGTGCAAATATGGAGAGGAAGCTTCAATCCATATTACTCAGATTTGAGTGTATTCACTGTAGGGTTTGGGCAAACTTGGATGCTTTTTGCCAAGCTGAGGAGAGACCTGATAAAAGTATATACAATCATGAGAGACACAGATGGGGTGGGTGGTTGAAATCTTTTCTCAGGGTGGAAGTGTCAAATATGAGGGGGCCTAGCTTTAAGATGAGAGGTTAAAGGAGATATGCAAAGCAAGTTTTTTATAGAGGATGGTAGATGCCTGGCATGCTTCTGGTTGAAATAGACATGATAGCAATGTTTAGGAGGCATTTACACAAACGTATGAACAAGCTGGGAATGGACGATATGGACCATGTGCAAGCAAATTAGATTTGTTTAGAATGGCATCGTGGTCAGCTCAGACATGGTGGGCCATAGGGCCTGTTCCTGTACTGTTCTACACGATAATCTTTGGGGTGGTACAAGAGGTCTTTCTGAATAGCTTCTGTGATGTGGATGCTATCACAAACTTTATTTTTCAGTTAACTTTGACGCCATGTAGTCTCAATTGTTAGGGGTGGCATGGTGGCTCAGTGGTTAGCATTGCTGCTTCACAGCACCAGGGACCTGGGTTCAATTCCAGCCTCAGGCAATTGTCTGTGGAGTTTGTCTGTTCTCCCCATGACCGTACAGGTTTCCATTGGGTGCTTCAGTTTCCTCCCACAGTTCAAAGATGTGCAGGCACCTGTCAATGTGGAGACAAAATGCCATCTTGAACTTCACTCTAAGGAGCTGCACTGTTATAGTTTCTGGATGAGTCATCGAGATCCCCTTGTTCTTGCTATGGGGACATAGGTTTGGATACTAGCATGGCAGATGATGACATTTTTATTCAAAGAAGAATCCAGAATTTGAAGTCTAGTTTCATAGCAACTATTATTGATTGTCGTAAAAAGCCTTCTGGTTCATCAATGTCTTTTGGGATGGAAATCCTTCACCTTTACCTGCTGTTGGTCACATGTGTCTCCAGACTCACAGCAAAGTGGCTGATGCTTAATTGCTGCCTGAAAGTGTCTGGCATACCACTCAGTTATATCTAATTGTTACAGAGTCAATAGAAACAAATGAAACCAAATGGACCACACACAATTATCTTAGGCACCTGATAAAAAAACAACAGCAAATCCAACACTGGTGACCCTGCCAAGCTTTTCTTACTCACATGAGGGGCTGCCTCATACATGACATATTTTGAGTTGATAAATTTGTCTGAAGTCTATCCTATTTAACATGAGAGTAATGCCACACAACACAATGGAAAGTATCCTCAATGAGAAGACTGGACTTTGCCTCCATAATGGTCATGAAGTGCTATTGGGATATTGTTGCATTGGATACATTAATGACAGGAAGTTTAGTGAAGACAAGGTCAGTTACTGCTCGCAGCAGTAGAATTGCATTCAGTCGCATCTGTAATTCTGATGAAGCTACAGCATAAGGACTACTTGAAAGCCAAACAGCAGAAGCAGCAAGGGATTGACAGACCTAAGCAATCCTACAGCCATCAAGTCAGATCTCAGCTCTGTAATTCTGTTACAATCAGTTGTGAATGGTAGAGGACAATGAGACAACACAACAGAGGATTCTCCCCCAACATCCTTATCTTTAACAGAGGAGCCCAGCACATCAGTGCAAAAGATTACTTTAAAGCATTTGCAAACAACTTCAGCAAAAATACCACCTCGGTCTTCTGCAGAGATTTCCAGCATCAGAGATACTAGTCTTCAGTTAATTCGATTCACTCCTCATGAAATCAGGAAAGCTGATGGATACTGTCAAGGCTACAGGCCCTGACAATATTCTAGCAATAGTAACAAAGACCTGGGCTCCAGATCTTGCTTTTCCTTTGAAGAAGCTGTTCAGGACAATTATAGCACTGATAGCTACCTGACAAGGTCAAAAATTGACTAGGTATGTCCTGTGCACAAAACCAGGACCAGGCCTACCAACCATTCCTGCCTCTCCATCTGCTCTTGATCATCAACAAAATGATGGAAATGTTGTCAACAATGCTTTCAAGAGGTACTCTCTCAGAAATAACCTGCTTATACTGGCTCAGTTTAGGACTAGGAGCAGGAGTGGGCGATTCAGTCCCTTGAGCCTTACCTGCCATTTGTTATGATCATGGCTATTCTCATCTCAGCCTCAAACCCACTTTCCTGCCCATTCTCTGTAACCTTTCAATCCATTATTAAAAATCTGTCAATCTCTTCCTTAAATTTCTTCGTTAAAAATCACACAACACCAGGTTATAGTCCAACAGGTTTAATTGGAAGCACACTAGCTTTCGGAGCGACGCTCCTTCATCAGGTGATTGTGGAGGGCTCGATCGTAACACAGAATTTATAGCAAAAATTTGCAGTGTGATGTAACTGAAATTATACATTGAAAAATTGATTGTCTGTTAAGCCTTTCATCTGTTAGAATACAGTGATAGTTTCACTTCTTTCATGTGTAAATCACAAAACCCTTTTTTTTAAAAGTTGCATTCTCGGGTTAGCTGTTAACAATGGTGATAGCTAGACAATGTGTTGAAGGTGTTAGCCCCCTGTGTTCTCGGTCTATGACCTGATGTTTAGATAGTTTCACTTTTTAGATTAGAATCAATCTAAACATCAGGTCATAGACAGAGAAAACAGGGGGCTAACACCTTCAACATATTATCTAGCTATCACCATTGTTAACAGCTAACCCGAGAATGCAACTTAAAAAAAAGTT
>NC_057738.1:11375337-11384600 GCF_004010195.1 Chiloscyllium plagiosum | reverse complement strand
GTAATGTGACATGAACCCAAGGTCCCGGTTGAGGCCCTCCCTATGGGTACCGAAATTAGCTATCAGCCTCTGCTCGGCCACTTTCCTCTGCTGCCTGTCCCGAAGTCCACCTTGGAGGATGGTCACCCGAAGGTCCGAGGCTGAATGTCCTGGACCACTGAAGTGTTCCCCAACTGGGAGGGAACCCTCCTGTCTGTTGATTGTTGTGCGGTGCCCATTCAACCGTTGTCGTAGCCTTTGCTCAGTTTCCCCAATGTACCAAATTTCTTCAGTATCCTTGCACCCCTGCACTCTAGGATAATGGATTCCACAGATTCATGACCTCTTGAGGGAAGTCATTTCTTCTCATCTCTGTTTTGAATCTGTTACCTCTTTTCCCTTTCATTCTAGATTGCCCCACATGAGGAAACATTCTCTATGTGTTCACTTTGTTGATCCTCTTTAATGTCTTATATACCTCAAATAGATCTCCTCTCAATTTTCTAAACTCCAGAGAGTATAGGCCTAAACTACTCAGTCTGTCAGGATAAAACAGACCCTTCATCTCTGGAAACAATCTAATGAAACTCCTCTGATTTGCTTCCAATGCAACTACATCCCGTCTCAAAGAAGGGGACCAAAATTGTATCCAATATGCCAGGTGTAGTCTCACCAATGTCTGGTACAGTTGCAGTGACAATTCCCTACTTTTATATGCTACTACTTTAGCAATAAATGCTAAAATTCCATTTGTCTTCTTCATTGCCTGCTGTACCTTCATGCTCATTACCCTGATTACCTGCTGTCTGTGATTCATGGACAAGGACATCGGATCCCTCTGCACTGAAGCACTCCGAAGATTCTCTCCATTTAGTTAATAGATTGACTTTCTAATTCTCCATCCAAAATGTCAAATTTTGGCCCATTCACCAAACCGATCTATATCCATTAGTAAATTTCATATATTTTCATTGCAATTTACTTTCTGGCAATTTTTATGCAAATTTGGCTGTAGTACTAATTATCCTTGCCCCCAGGTTATTAAGATTGATTGTAAATAGTTGGGACCAGAGGACCAAATCCTGTGGCATGAATTACATTTTGCTAACCAAATGGAAGACCCATTTACCCTGACTCTCTGCTTTCTGTAGTTAATTAGGGTTCCATTACAACCTTTGTTCAAAGATCGGCAAAAGAGCTGAATTCCAGAAGTGAGGGGATGGTGATTGCCCTTGACATCAAAGTCATATTTAAAACTTTAAAACTATTTCAAGGACAATCCAAAAAAAATCTCCTATTTTGATTTTACCAATATCATGAATATTTCACTTTCAGACTGGAATACACCCCACACCATTTTTTGGAATGTCCCTTAAACACATTTAAAGATTTGCATATGCAAATAAGAAGCCGAATACCAACTTGACAGCCACAATGTTTGACCGTGACTCTGCACGGACGAACGAAGGTCTGTCCACTTTAACTTTTTACTTATTTCTCATTTGTTATATATGTGTTGAATTTTATTTTACCTTGCATTTATTAACTAATAAAATCATTGTTCTTTAATTCTAACTCAATTGCTTTTTTAAAAATGTAAGCATCTTGGAATTGGGAAAGGTATCCATGAGGGAAAGGATCCTTTGTTTTCAGTTAACTTTATAGTGACTAACAGAGTCAGGAAGCAGGGTTGGAAATAGAAGGGAAGTTCCTCCCTCTCAACCAGAATCATAATGATGGGTGACCATTATCCTAGAACTGGTCATAACAGCACAGAATCTTAATGTAAGTCTAACCTAAGTTATCACAAGAGACTATCTATAACCCAGAATCATTGTATCTAGTGAAAACATATAATTCTGTTCAATAGGACTGATTCTCTTCCTCTGAAGACTTTGTGTGCTACTTGGTATCAGTAACTTAAAATAATACCAATAAGGAGGGTTGGTAGCAGTGAATCTTGCTAAGATGTGACCACTGCTGGCTTCCAATTGCCTCCCAATCGCTTCCTAATATTCCTGACTACCAGTCTCTCCTTCACAATTGCTTTGCCCACTCTGATCATTCAATCCCTACAGTGCAGAAAGAGGCCAGATGGCCCATCAAGTTTGCACCAGCCCTCCGCACAGCATCCAGATCCTTCTCCTACATTTCCCGTGACTAATTAATCCACCTAGCCTGCACATCCCTGGACACTATGGGCAATTGAGTATGGCCATTCCACCTAACCTGCCCATCTTTGGACTGTGGGAGGTAGCCGGAACATTTGGCAGAGATCCAAGCAGACATGGGGAGAATGCATAAACTCCACACAGTGCTAACCAATGAGCCAAGTGCCATCCAACCCTCTTATTCATTCTCTTCCTTCCCATTTCCAACTTCCAATTGCTTCTCCTCTACTTGCTTTCCTTCCTTCCAATCACTTCACTTCTCCTTTTCAGTCTGATTCCTACTCCTTTCTAATTGCTTTCGCCCTCTTGATGCCTCCCTCCTTCCTCCTCCTGATCCCTCTCTCCTTCCCACACTTTTTCCACCAACTAATTACTTTCTTGCCCTCTTGATTTCCTACCCTCTCCACCCTTACTTGGCCAAGACCTAGCTTGGTGGTTATTGATGTGATGTGACACCCTGAAGTCCAATGCTGGGGATTGTGACCGCCCATTACTGTGTACAGTACAAGCTTCTCTACATTCTCTACAAGGCCCAACATTGAGGGTGCCTTTACAATGCCAGTTTCGGACCAGGCAATTGGGCATAAACCAATTTCTTGGCATGTGAAGAAGCTGTGTCTTAAATTGACAATATTCCAAGCCTTATATCCAAAAAATGGTTGTATTTTATTAAATTAAATTTTGATAGTGAAAAACATATTCTAATCTTGGCAACAAAGTTGGCAGGAACCAGGGACCAACTCCTACTCCTTAAAGCTGATACATCACTACTCTGTAGATATGAAGTGCATCTCTTCAGTTCCCAGCACTGTGTTATAAAATCTAATTCCATGCATGCTTTCCCAGTGAAGCATTCACACAATTGTGCAGTGGACTGTGCTGAGAAGTGTACAGAAGGAAGAGAGGGAGAGGAGCTGGCCAAGTTTCAGAACACCATTCTGGGCAGCGACAGGATGGAAAATCTGGGAGGCCATAATTAAAAGAAATGTCAAGGCTTTGTTTGTCTTCATGATAACTCAGAAATTTTAGCACAGTGTAAAAATAAGGGAATTGGACTGTGACTTTGACCTGTGTGATGCTTATTTGGGAATTACTGAAATGAAGCATAACAAGGAGGCATTTTCTTACGTAGATGCTTCATGAGACTAATGGAATGTATAAACATTATATGTATGTATAAAAAAGAGCTATTTTAAAAGAAATGTATCAGATTAAAAAACAAAAAAGGTAAAAATTGAATAAAAGAGACTGAGAAAGAATAAACATATAGATGATTAAGGGATGAAATAATTGAGGTATTTAAATGAATTGACAGACTGGGTAGTGCTAAAATATTTCCTCCGATGGAGAATTTAGAACAAGAAGGCTTTACCTTAAAATTAGAGCTCAGTTATTTATGAGAGATGCTATAAAGAGCTTCATACACTCTCTGTTGAGGCTAGGCCAATTGAAAATTTCAAAACTGAGACCATAGTATTTTTTGTTGGACAAGGGTATGAATTGATATGGAAAGAAGTTAGGCTATTGGAGCTTGGTACAGATGAACTAGGATTGATTTGAATGATGGGTTGGGTTGAAGAAGCTGAATTACTAAATATTCTTCTCACTCTTTTAAAAGGCAAAAAAACAAGTGGAATGATGTGAATCCCAAAACAAAAAGAAATTTTAAGTATTTTGCGGGAGTGTCAGTAACAACCAAATTGAAAGCAAATTAGTCACATTTTGCCCAACACAAATCTGGTTAGCCGCTGTGAATGAATTTTAAGTGCTTTTATCCAGCAGGCAAACTTATGGTATGTTTTCAAATAGCATATAAGACTGATTTACTCAGTGTGCCTGCAAAGTGAATACTTAGCTATTTTGCTGAAGATAAAAGATTGAGATCTATTATTGCTGTCAGCGTAAAGCTGACAGAGCTCTCAGTGTCTGAACCAGCTCCACTTGCATCCCATATATTTCCAGGTGAAAAGAGTGATGATGCACCTAGACATTAACTATAGATACAAGAAAAAAAGACTTGAATTGATATAGCACCTTTCACAGCATTAAATGTTTCAAAGCGCTTTACACTAAAGTCTTTTTCAACCAAGATGGTTTGATTTCGGGTCTCTGTAATGCTGCAACCAATTTGTGCACAGTGAGCTTCCACATCAAGAAGATAATCTATTCGAGTGATGTTACTTGAAGGATAAATACTGGCCAGGATCCTGGAGATTACATTCTTGCTCTTTTTCAAAAGAGTGCCATGGAATTCTTTAATATCCCGCTGCAAGGGAGATGGATTTCAGTCAATTAACTCATTTGAAATTTGGCACTGCAAAAGTGCAGCACTCCCTTAGCGCTGCATTGTCGTTTTAGCTGAGATTTTCTAATGCTATAATTGGAGTAGGGCTTACACCTTCAATGTTCGGAGATCAGAGGCAAGAATGCTGTCAGACTGAATGCTCATAGAGAGGGATAACCCTCTTCTTCTTATTTTTTTCATGGAGTGTGGGTATTGCCGATAACACCCGTAATAATTATCCATCTCAAATTGCCTCTGTGAAAGTTGAAGTGAGCTAAGAGTTGCAATTTCAGTTAAGAATTAATCATATTGTTGTGGATCTGCAAGCACATAAAGATCAGACCAAGAAAATTCAGCAGACTTCCTTCCTTAAAAGACATTAATTAGTGAACCAGTTGTTTTTTGTCAGTTTGTTGCTTGCATTGTTAGCAATATTGATACTTTTTCTTCCAGATTTTATTGAATCAATTGAAGTTGCCTCAGTGAGGTTTGGGCAGAATATTCATAAAAACGTTGAAACTCTGACATTGCCAGAAATGCATGTTGGAGGGCTGGAGGAACATTCCTCCTTAATGTTATAGGCAATAGTTCATGAATAAGGTACATCCAAGATGGCGTCTCCTGCCATAATGTTGCTTACTCATTGAGAAACTGCCAACTCAAACCTATCACGTGGAATCACTCGCAATGGTGGTCACTGCTGAGGAAGCTGGGGGCTTTGTAGCTTATACCAGATAGAGCAAAAAGTTTTAAAAGCTGTAGTTTGATGGAGGAGAAACCCCTTTGTTGTAATCACTGGGTTGTAAGGGCTGTCTTTCCTGGCTACAGTCCCTCCTTGAAGAAAAAAATGCTTCCAGCCCCTTTCACAGGGGGAGACCACAGGCAGTCAGCTGGTGCCTTCTCACCCAATGGCCTGGCAAAATAGCTCTTAAATTTTAAAACTTCTCCTGCCTTTTGGTGGTGAGAAGCATGTAACAAGCCAGTTCTTGAATGTCCTGATGGGGCACATGGTTAGAGAGCCAGTCCCCTCTCAGGTTTTACCCATCCGCCTGTGATTCTGCCTCATGTAAGATAGTAGAAATTCTTTGCTGTGTTTCTGCAGATTACTATGCATGAAGCATCAACATTAGCCTGATGGGATATGGAAAATCTGTATTTAAAAAGTTAGAGTTAACGTCTTGAGGTTTGCAGATTCACAATTTCTTTTGACAGTTTGGGTTATTGCCTGTTGTACCTGTCATCTGTTAGCAGTGGAACAGCAAGGATAGAGCCTATGAAATCATGGCTATTAGGTCACTATGTCCCAATGCACTGTTACATAATGAGCTTCCTATTCCTGCTGAGGAGATATATCTGAAAAGGATGAGGTTTGATAAAACAGTGTCTTCACCAATACCTCTAATCATTTAACACCTTTACAGCACTGCTGGTGACCATTGACGTCATTGTAACCATCTGCTGGGCTCATCACTGAAGATCAAGTTATCAGTGTCAGCCATTTTGCTACCTGCAGATGTGTTGAGGGAGCTTTAGATGCATTAACCAGCTGGGCAAACGGTTTCATTTGCGTTGATGAAAAACATAAAAAATTAACACAGTATTGTAGGGTTGCTGGTTTTCCAGAGCTCAATGTTCTTATATTCCTTATGATCTCAGTTCAGTTCCTAATAAATTCAGAGAAAGAGCATGGCCCTTACATTTGGAGCCCATTTGGTCCAAGAGTTGCTGGAAAATACTTACTTAAAGGATTGTCAGCTGCGTGTAGCTCTCCGCTCCACTTCCTTCAGCTGTCCTCAGCTGGAGCCACAACGCAGTCATAGAGTCATAGAGATGTACAGCATGGAAACAGACCCTTCGGTCCAACTCGTCCTTGCCGACCAGATACTCTGAATTAATTTAGTCTCATTTGCCATCATTTGGCCCACATCCCTCTAAACCCTTCCTATTCATATACCCATCTAGATGCCTTTCAAATGCTGTAACTGTACCAGCCTCCACTACTTCCTCTGGCAGCTCATTCCATGCACGCACCACCCTCTGCGTGAAAAAGTTGCCCCTTAGGTCTCTTTTATATCTTTCCCCTTTCACCCTAAACTTATGCCCTCTAGTTTTGGACTTCCCCACCCCAGGGAAAACACTTTGTCTATTTATCCTGTCCATACTCCTCATGATTTTATAAACCTCTATAAGGTCACCCCTCTGCCTCCGATGCTCCATGGAAAACAGCCCCAGCCTATTCAGCCTCTCCCTATAGCTCAAACCCTCCAACCCTGGCAACATCCTTGAAAAATATTTCTGAACCCTTTCAAGTTTCACAACATCCTTCCTATAGCAGGGAGACCTGAACTGAATGCAGTATTTCGAAAGTGGTCTAACCAATGTCCTGTACAGCCGTAACATGACCTCCCAACCTCTATACTTAATGCATTGACCATTAACGCCATCTTCACTTTTCTGTCTACCTGGGACTCTACTTTCGAGGAAATATGAACCTGCACTCCAAGGTCTCTTTGTTCAGCAACACCCCCTTGGACTTTACCTTTAAGTATTCTAGTCCTGCCCTGATATGCTTTTCCAAAAAGTAACACCTCACATTTATCTAAATTAAACTCCATCTGTCACTCTTCGGCCCATGTTGTGGACCAGGTCAGACCCCCTCAAAACATTTCAAGAAAGTAGCCTGGGCCCTAACTTTTCTAGTTGTTTTAAGCACGTGTAGAGTGGATATTCCTGGAGTGATGCAGCTGGCCCAACCACTTCATTTTAAAAACAGAATTTATTTGCAAAATTACCAAATGAAACACAAACAAAAGAAGACAGAATATAGAATACCTTAACTTCTCCGAAAACCTTCCTGAAGAAGGGCTTATGCCCGAAATGTCGATTCTCCTGCTCCTTGGATGCTGCCTGACCTGCTGCGCTTTTCCAGCAACACATTTTCAGCTCGGATCTCCAGCATCTGCAGTCCTGACTTTCTCCTCTCCGAAAACCCAACATATTACCCAACTGTTCCAAATGATGCTGTTCCAAATACTTGCAACAATTGCCATTAACCTCCTTGGCACAAAAGGTAAAATCAGACACAGGGTCTTACAGGAGAGAGAGAGAGAGATGGCAGAGAGAGAGAGAGAGAGAGAGAGAGAGAGAGATATGGCGGAGATATTCAGCATGGAACACCTTCTTTCATGTAGCTGTTTCTTTGACCAGCAGTCTCAAACTGACTGACTGCTTTTCTGAACAGCCAGATTGCTAAAACCCAAAACCAAATCAACCCAGAGAAAAGCTGAGCTGGGAGAACTGGCCTCTCTCCTTTTGTTATATAAGTGTTTGTTTTAACTTAAAACTTCTTCAAGTAAATCAAGACAGACAATCTGGAACCTGTGTTGTAAAACACTTCTGAAAAAAACCATGGCCAACACAAACTTGTTCAAGGAGAACATCATCACACCCACCTGACAAAATGACTAAGAGCAGCGGACCCAATACTGATCCTTTTGGCACACAGCTGGCCATTTTTTCAATCCAAAAAGCAACCCTCCACCGGCATCCTCTGTCTCCTACCTTCGAGGCAGTTCTGTATCCAAATGGCTAGTTCTCCCTATATTCCATGAGATCTAACCTTGCTAATCACAGTGGCTCAGTGGTTAGCACTGCTGCCTCACCGTGCCAAGGACCCGGGTTCAATTCCCATCTCAGGCAACTGTCTGTGTGGAGTTTGCACATTCTCCCCGTGTCTGTGTGGGTTTCCTCCGGGTGCTCTGGTTTCCTCCCATAGTCCAAAGATGTGCAGATCAGGTGAATTTACCATGCTAAATTGCCTGTAGTGTTAGGTGAAAGGGTAAATTTAGGGGAGCGAGTCTGGGTGGCTTGCTCTTCGGAGGGTCGGTGTGGACTTGTTGGGCCAAAGGGCCTGTTTCCACACTGTAAGTAATCTAATCTAATCAGTCTATCATGAGGAACCTTGCCGAACGCCTTACTGAAATCCGTATAGATCATGTCCACTCCTCTGTCCTGATCAATCCTCTTTGTAACTTCTTCAAAAAAACTCCAAGTTAGTGAGACATGATTTCCCATGTACAAAGCCATGTTGACTTTCCCTAATCAGTCTTTGTATTTTTCCAAATATATGTACATCCTGTCCCTCAGGATTCCATCCAACAAATTGCCCACCATCAATGTCAGCTCACCAATCTATAGTTCCCTAGCTTTTCCTTACCACATTTCTTAAATAGTGGCATCACATTAGCCAACCTCCAGTTTTCTGGCACTCACCTCTGATTATCAATGATACTAGTATCTCAGCAAGGAGCCCAACAATTACTTCCCTCGCTTTCCACAGAGGTCTAAAGCACACCTGATCAGGTCCCGCGGATTTATATACCTTTATGCATTTTAAAACTCCAGCACCCCCTTCTCTGTAATATGGACATTTTTCAAGATGTGACCATCTATCTCCCCACATTCTGTACCTTCCATATCCCTTCTCCACAGTAAACACTGAAGCAAAATACTTGTTTAGTATCTCCCGTATCTCATAGAGTCATAGAGATGTACAGCGTGGAAACAGACCCTTCGGTCCAACCCATCCATGCTGACCAGATATCCCAACCCAATCTAGTCCCACCTACCAGCACCTAGTCCATATCCCTCCAAACCCTTCCTATTCATATACCCATCCAAATGCCTCTTAAATGTTGCAATTATACCAGCCTCCACCACTTCCTCTGGCAGCTCATTCCATGCATGTACCACCCTCTGTATGAAAAAGTTGCCCCTTAGGTCTCTTTTATATCTTTCCCCTCTCACCCTAAACCTATGCCCTCTAGTTC